>NW_027249676.1:0-99459 GCF_030848795.1 Temnothorax nylanderi | reverse complement strand
AACGACTGACGACGACCGACGACGACGACGAGACGCGACGTTACGTACTACAATTTCACGGTTGCTTTTGGCACGGATGTCCCACATGTTTTCAGGTAAATCGCGATAAAACGCCTTCGACCGCAAATCGCGAGGACACGATCGACGCGCGCTACGAACGAACACTCGCGAGGACATGTCGTCTCCAAAGAAAGGGGTACCTTGTGACGGAGATGTGGGAGTGCGCTTTCGACCGTGAGTTGCGAGAAAATCAGGCGATGAGGGATTATCTAGAAAATCACTCCATTATTGAAACACGCGCCTCTCGATCCTCGCGACGCGTTTTACGGAGGACGCACGGGAAACATCGCCACCCGTCGCGAAATTCGGGGTACGGAGAAAATACGTTACGTGGACGTATGCTCTCTGTACCCGTACGTATTGAAAACCGGTGCTTTTCCGATCGGTCACCCCGATATTTTTATTCGGCGAAGAATGCCGAGCGTTAATCGGAACTGCGCCGAACTATAATTTTGATTCGCTCGAAGGTCTCATCCGATGTCGAGTACTTGCACCGCGCGATCTTTTTCACCCGGTACTCCCATATCGCGTACGCGGAAATTATTGTTCGCGTTATGTCGTAGTTGCTGCGAAACGTTCTCGCAGGCCGCGTGCACTCACGATAACCCCGCCGATCGTGAATTCGAGGGTACTTGGGTATCCGTCGAATTGCGCAAAGCCGTCGAGAAAGGTTATCTCGTGACAAAAGTAAGCGAAATATGGCAATATAAAGTTGCGCGATATGACCCCGGTACTCGGCAGGGCGGTTTGTTCGCCGAATATATAAATACGTTTTTAAAATTAAAACAAGAAGCTAGTGGGTGGCCGAGCGATTGTCATGATGACGAAGCGAAAGAACGATACCTGCGGGAATACGCGGAAACCGAGGGTGTTGTTCTCGATAAGAACAATATCGTCCGGAATCCTGGCCTGCGCTCGGTCGCGAAACTCTGCTTAAATTCTTTCTGGGGAAAATTCGGCCAGCGAACCAATTTGCCTAAGACCGAGGTCGTGAAATCTTGTCAGCGTTTCATGACTTTGCTCACGAGTCCCGAGCACGAGATAATCGACATATTACCCGTTAACGACGAGGTGATATATGCTTCGTGGCGGCTACGAGATGAGGCCGTCGTGACTTCCCCATTGACAAATGTCGTGATCGCGGCGTACACGACGGCACAAGCGCGCTTAAAACTATACGAATATTTAGAAGCATTAGATAGGCGCGTTTTATATTACGATACCGACTCTTGTATATATTTAAGTACAGGCGATCCGAACGAGTACGAACCGCGCACCGTTAACTTCCTCGGCGACATGACGGACGAGCTCGAGAGCTACGGCCGCGGCACCTATATCGAGAAGTTCGTGTCGGGCGGGCCAAAATTCTACGCTTATATTATTCGTACACCGGACGGACGTACTGTAGAGTCGTGTAAAGTAAAAGGTATTACTTTAAATTATAAGAATTCTTTAGCTGTAAATTTCAATAGTATTAAAAACTTAATAATACAAAGAGAGAGAGAGGGTAGAGGAGAGGAAGAGGGAGGACGTCGTCGGCGGGGACGGCAATAAATCTGCGTTTTAGTGCAATTCGACGCACCGCGTTTCACGACATTATAACTCGCGAAGAAACGAAAACGTGTGCACCGGTATTGGTAAACGTAGATTTATCAATAATCGTTATTCACTTCCGTACGGTTACGTGGAGTGAATAACTTTTTCTCCTTCTTCTTCTTTATTTTTAAGTTAGGCTAACACGTTTTCTGCCACATTAGGGTAAAAAAAAAAAGAAAAATGTTTTCGTATTATATTGTAAAGTTTTTTAATTTTGTAAAAATAGTTGTAAGTGTAAAAGAATTTTTGTACATATGTAACTAAAAATATAATGTAGCGATATGTAGATATATTCTGTGTGTGTGTGTGTGTTTAAATATAAAATTTCTTGAAATTTGTTTTCTTTCCTCAGAAAATCTCAAAAAAAATAAAATATTTTCACATTTAAAGCGTAAATAGTTGCATCATATAATTTTTCCCCTGCACCTTTTCCCCGTGCTTATTTTTTCTCACAATTTTTATTCTCCGCTCGGAGCATCGCGTACAAGCTCGTCGATCGCGAAGCTCTCGCTGCGGAATCGTAATAAGCTTGTAAGACATGGATAAGCTTATGAGCACCGCGGCGCGAGAATCAGCTGATCGACGGCCGCGGTGATGTTCGCTCGTGCGAGCGTTTGCGGGGGTACGCTGGTGCGCGCGTTCGCCGCCGCCGCCGCCGTTGATTAGCTTATTCCCCCTCCCGTCCCCCTCTCCTCCACAAATTATTCTTTTTGAAGTCACGCGCGGAATTCGAGTCGATCATATCGCAAAATGGACGTTGCGCTGGAAACATCCCTGGACGTCGATCGTGTGTGGACCCACCGGTTGCGGGAAGACGATCTTCGTGAAAACCTTTCTCCGACAATTATCTCACATGTCCGACGTACGTTTCGAGGGAGTTTTGTTTTATTACGCGGAGTGGCAGGAGGCTTATCGTCAATTACATACGACGCGCGCGAGGAAGCAGTGCCGAAGAAAAAAAATATAATTGAATTTCGCGAGGGATTGCCACGTCCGGAAGATTATTCATCCGATCCGCTTTCCCCAAATTGGTGATAATCGACGATCTTATGAGAGAATCGTCATCGTGCGACGCGATCGTGGATCTCTTTACCAAAGGCAGTCATCATAAGAATCTCAGCGTAATTCTCATCTCGCAAAATCTTTTTCATCAGGGACGCGGGGCAACGCGATATATCGCTCAATGCAAATTACATCGTAGTTTCAAGAATCCTCGCGATCGTGCGCAAATTCGTCATTTAGCGCGTCAAGTCTTTCCCAATGATCCAAAGTTTCTAGAAGAGGCATACTACGACGCCACGTCGAGGCCGCACGGGTATCTACTACTCGATCTGAAACAATCAACTCCGGACGAATATCGTTTTCGAACGTGCATCTTTCCCGACGATACGGCACATTTCGTCTACGTACCGCGTAGATCATTTTCCAACGGTTACGTATAAAAGGCGCGCACTAGCGCTCGCGCTGGTCAGTCGTGTCAGTTTTCTCGCGATGGAAAAGAAGGAAAATAACGCGAAATCAGACAGAGCGACGAAAAACGCCAGACGTTCGATCGGAAAGAAAAATATCTGTCTTCTCGAGGCGTTGCTGTATTTGAACAAAAATCAACGCGCGACCTTCTACGGACCGCAGACGATAAATTAATACGGTGTATCGGCGAATGCGCGTTCAACACGCTCAAAGGTAACGTGCCGCTCGAGCGACGTGAAAAAATCGATTGAGCAAATACAAAGCGACACTGCGTCGCATCGCGTCAAAATGCTGTAATTTGAAGGATAAAAGAAAGCTGATGGTACAACGAGGCGGATTCTTATGCTATATTATCGGACCTATATTAACCGCCTTACTGTCGCGGATTATCGGCGGCGGCGGTAGAGATTAAAAGGGCGCGTTATGGAAAGGGCAAAGAAGATGGTTTTGATCACTACGGAAAATCTCGAAAGAATGCAGCGTCAATTATCGCAACAAAACGCTCCCCCGCTGCGTTTGCCGTCGTCGGTAGCGAACGAACGATGGAAAACAGCGAAAATTCGGAGAACGCAAATATTACCGTGCGTACACCCGGGACACCTCTATCGCGACTCGATGAGGAGATGGGTCGCATTCTTAATTCACCTTGCCACTCGACGTCGGGGAGAAATGGAAAAAATATAAAGAGGCACTTTGGCGATATCTTCACTTTGTTCGCGTAGCGCGAAAGCGAAATCGGGACGCGCGCAACGATGAAAAAAACGAAAATGTGGATAGCGATATTCGCGTGGTCCGTGACGACAACGACGACGACGACGGTGACTACGAAACGACGACAACGCGTGATCTCGAATCGACTTTACACTCTAACGGTATTATGGCGAAAAATGACGTCGCGGCAGCCGCCGCTGCCGCCACTGCCGTCGCGTCGAACGATCGTAATTTTGATATGTCGAAAAGCACTAAAAGAATACTGGATAGCGTGCCGAAAACTTATCGTCCGAATGCTCGTTTGCTGTTAAAGTATTTATTCGATAAAGCAGTTCCGAGTAGAATTAGCTGGAACGAAGATGGAGTCGTGACTATAGACGGCAGCGTTATAAAAGATTCGAATATCGACGACCTGATAAACGAGGCTATGCGCGAAAGAAAAACCGTGAAAGCAACGGGGAGACTTCAGTTCGCACGTTTACTTCGCGTCTTAAACGTCCCCGCGGTACTGGTGAGAAATAAGGTATTATTAACCGCTACTTCTTCGAATATCCCGACATTTCAACCTCCCAGGAGTTCCACACCGATAGAGACACCGAAAAGTAGCGTTGATTCGCAGCAGGCGAAGAAAAAAACGCTTACTCGATTGGAGTAAACAGAAATGACGGAACTTGAAAAATTCTACTACGATCCGCGACATTACGCTGGCTATTCGGCAACGGATAATCTGACTCGAGCCGCTAAACCGAATTTCTCCCGTAACGAAGTCACGCGCTGGCTCGAAACGCAAGACGCTTACACGTTGCATCGTCCATCGCGCAGAAAATTTCCACGGTTGCATTACACCGTGACGAATATCGACGATCTGTGGGAGGCCGATTTGATCGAGCTCCGAAATCTCAAAAGTTACAACGACGGATATTCGTATCTTCTGGTGATTATAGACGTGCTTAGTAAATATGCCTGGGTAGAACCGCTACGAGACAAAACGAGTAATCACGTGACGACGGCTTTCCAGCTCGTGCTCTCGAAAAGTGACGGGCGCGTACCGGTATACCTACAAACGGACAAAGGTAAAGAATTTATCGGGCGTCCGTTGCAAAAGTTTCTGGAAGAAAACGACATTCGTTTTCGCGTAGCCCGTAATCCGGATATCAAAGCTGCCGTCGTCGAGCGCTTCAACAGAACGTTGAAGGAACGAATGTGGCGCTATTTTACGCATAAAAATACGCGGCGCTACGTCGATGTTTTGCAGGATATCGTAAGCGCTTACAATCACACCCGTCATTCCTCCATCAGAATGCAGCCGGCTGTCGTTACGAGAGAAAACGCTCGTGTCGCGCGCGAAAATATAGTTCGACGATGGAGGACGAGCGAAAAGATGAAACGCGCACGAAAAGCTAAATACAGTGTCGGAGACCTCGTTCGCGTCAGTAGAACAAAAGCTACCTTCGAGAAAGGATACGAGGCGAGGTGGAGTGAAGAGATATTTCGAATTCACCGCGTTCTCGAGTGGCGAAAACCACGAGTGTACGAATTGAGCGATTTAGCGGATGAAGTCATAGACGGTATTTTTTACGAGCAGGAATTAGCTAGGGTAGAGAAAAACTTGCAGGAAGAAGAGTTTATCGTCGATCGCGTGATAAAGACCAGGGGGCACGGCGCTAATAAACAGGTGTTAGTTAGCTGGCGCGGTTATCCCAGCAAGTTCGACTCTTGGATCCCCGCTTCGAATTTAACTTCTCTTCCTCAAGATGAGGGACGACCAATTTCTCATGGTTCTTCCGAGCAATAGCAGCATGCGCTATTTCCCAGAAAATAGAACCTCGTCATTCGTTACGGAATTACCTCAATCTGTACACTTACACGGTGAATGGGAAGTGGCGCTTAGCGAGATTCAATTTCCCAGTACTCTTTTACACTTGCGCTATAAGGAAAATGAAATCCTCTTCTACGATACTAAACCGGAAGAAGAAAAAGAGAAAGTACAGGTGGCGAAAAAAAGCACATTTTCGTTCGGACTTTACAAAAATACCAGAGAACTTATCTCGGCGATTAATGAAGCATGCAAACAAGCTGACTCGCACTTTTATTTAGATCAACAAGAGAAGACTGGAGGAAAAACCCACATCAGCATTACTTGTAACGCAAGTGAATGCAATCTAATACATCATATGTGCCTTTCCGATACTCTTCTACAAATACTCGGTTTAGGTCATGTTCTTCTCAATAATCCCGAATACTATGGCAAATTTTCTGTCAGACGCTACGCAATTTATCCTTTTTCCAACCAAGCGTTTACTGCAAAATATATTAAACTTGGTCATATTAGTGAAAATAGTGATGCGCGCGAAACAGCTTTCTATAGTCGTGAACCTTGTAGTTTGCAGCGCGGTATTCCAGATAAAATGTTCGTTTATTGCGATATTTGCGAGCCTTATGTAACAGGTGACGCGCAAACACCTCTTCTCCGAATAGTGCCGGTCGAGACATACCGCTATAATCACGTGGACGCTTACGGAACGAATCAGGTGAAACATTTCTCCCCGCTGCATTATATTCCATTACGCAAAACAAATTTCCGCACGATTGAAATAGATATAAAAGATCAACTCGGAAAAAATATACCATTCGAATCCGGGACGCTGACGGTGACATTGCACTTTAGACGTTTCCAGTAACAACGCGGTGTGTTGTCGTCGAAAAAAAAAAATAAAAACTAAATTCAGAGCCATGGACTACGAATATTACGATTCACATCAGAGTGGACGAGGCGGAGGAATTCCACGAGTTTTCGTCGGAGCATCCTATCAACGAGGTCATGGAATCGGTAGTTTTCTCGGAGGATTATTCAGAAAGGTGCTGCCTTACCTAAGTAGAGGCGCGCGAGCGGTCGGTAAAGAAGCTTTACGCGCGGGTATCAATGTGATGCAAGATGTCGAAAATGATACGCCGTTGAAGGAGGCGCTCAAAACTCGTTTCAAGGAATCGAGTGGAAATCTTAAAAGAAAAGCCCAGGAGAAGATAAGCAGCATGATGAAGGGATCGGGATATAAAGTATCCGCAAAAAATCCTGCGTTTCAGTTTCCCTTTGGCAACCACACCAGTCACGTCGCAGTTCGTAAACGTCGTCGTCCTCAAACGGTCAAAAGAAAATCGTCAAAGAGCAAGCAGAGGAAGAGAATAACGATCAAAAAATCATCGAAGAAGAAGAAGAAGACTCGTGCTGTAAACAGAAAGTCATCTACCGCTACGAGACAGCGTCATCGTCGAGCCAGCGTCAAGAAACGCAGCGTATCCGACATATTCTCTTAATCGTCGCGCGCGCGCACACGAAGCAAGAATTCAAGGAGCGGAGGAGGAGGATAAGCATGTCTTTTCTGCACACGCACTCGAGTGAGTGTTTAAAAAGCGAACTCGATTTCTTCTCATTGCCGCCCACTCAAACTAGTATCGAGAGCTCGCAATGGATCTATTACAAGCCCATAACTTCCCTCGGGGACGACGCGCCTATAGAATTCGTCATACCCGGTCACGGGGAAGACTACCTGGACCTCACGCACACCATGTTGAGCCTTCGCATACGCGTAGAAACTTCTCCCCTAGCAGGCGGCGGTGGCGACGGCCAAACAAGTACACCAGGCGGACCTGCGTTCAAAGTAGGCCCTGTAAATCATTTACTGCATTCCATGTTCAATCAAATCGACGTATATTTCAATCAAAAGCTCGTCTCGCCCCCAAACAACGCCTACGCGTACCGCGCGTACATAGAGGCGTTGTTAAATTATTCTTCACCCGCAAAAACTTCCCATCTGACCTCTTGTCTGTGGGACATGGATACCCCCGGACTCATGGACGCACTCGTAGATTCAGAAACACCAAATCCGGCTCTCGTGAGACGCGCTCGTTACATTCACGAGGGACACGCGCTAGATCTCATAGGTCATCTTCATTGCGACGTTTTCAATCAAGATAAATTTTTAATTAACGGTGTGGAGGTTAGAATGAGACTCGTTCGTTCGAAAGATTCGTTTTGCCTTATGGAAAATACTTCGACGTCGAAAATACGCATTCTAGACGCCAGTCTGCTCGTGAGAAGAGCAAAAATAAGCCCAGGCGTTTTACTCGCGCATGCGAGTATGTTGAGCAAAACTACCGCCAAATATCCCCTTACGAGAGTCGAAGTTAAAACATTTACGATTCACGCTGGTCTCGTAGGAGAATCGATAGACAATGTAATACTCGGTCAACTGCCGAAACGAATAATAGTCGGTTTTGTCGATAACAGAGCGTTCAACGGAGATAGAAAATTAAACCCGTTTAATTTCAAAAACTACGGTATAAATTTCTTTTCGCTGTACGCCGACGGTATACAAATTCCCAGTAGACCGTTACAACCGAGCTTCTCGAGAGACGAGCCACTCTACGTCGAAGCTTATCACACTCTCTTTTCGGGAACCGGCATACACTTTTTGAACGAGGGTAATTCCATAAGCAGAGAAGATTACGCCGAAGGATTCACACTTTTCGCCTTTGATCTTACACCCGACTTATCCGCCAATTTCGCCGGCCATTGGAATCTTGTGAAACATGGCAGTTTACGATTAGAAGTGCGATTTGAAAAAGCACTTACCACAACCGTTAATTGTATCGTTTACGCCGAGTTCGATAATGTTCTAGAAATCGACTCCTCTCGTCAAATCATCGTCGACTTTGCCGGTTAACTTTATTTTTACCCCACCACTATATATTTTACCCATCGCCATTTTCCTGCGTAAAGTCCTGTGAAAAGAGAGAGATTCAGTTTCACTCGAGACACGGACGTCGACGCTTCGCTTGAAAAAAATAGAGAGTGCATTTTGAACTATGGATCTGACCATCGACATACAAGGTTTCCGTGATGTCAACGGAAAGTTTATTCCGAAAGAAGTCGCAGTTGTCGCGATTAACGCGGCAATCACCGGACACTGGATTATGTCGCCACCCTTTCCATTTGACGATCTACCCGAAAAGACAAGACGAGAGAATAACTGGCTTTCGCGAAATTATCATGGAATCGAGTGGTTCGATGGTGAAACCGATCTCAAATGTTTCACCCTACATCTGCGAGAAATTACGCGACAAGTGCGTTACATCTACTGCAGAGGCGCGGAAAAGGCTCGTTACTTGAGTCAACTACTTTCCAGAAACATATATAATCTGGAAGAAATTTCTCCACCGTTCAAAAGTTTACCGGAGGCCCGAGAGTACAGACAACGCTGCACACATCACGGATTTCGTGTTTCGACTACGGACAAAATTGCTTGTGCGTTACGTAACGCTTTTAAATTGAAACGCTGGCTAGTCTTGCGAGACAACAGCGAATGCATCAGCAACAGCAGCAGCAGCAGCAGCAGCAGCAACAGCATCGACTCGAGCTACGATACTAAACTCTCTTACGTAAAATTGGTCACAAGCGACGACGACGACGAAGGTGAAAAAACCGACGGTGACATCGCTATAAAAAAAATAAAGCAGTGGCAAAAAAAAAATAACGAGACAGAAGAGAAAGAGGAGGAAGGAGAAGTAGCAAAAGCCTATTATTCAATAGCGGGTGTAAGAAAAGAATACATCTTCAATAACTTGCCGATACGCCCGTCACCACCCAAGAACACTAGTGCGACAACTCAAAAAGAGGTAAACTCCGAAATTTATACAAATAATTCCTCTCGTGCGAACACCACCTCACTGTGAAGAAAATGAACTCGCTAGAAATCTTACAAGCGCTGCATCATCTCAGTGTCAGATATGCAGGCGTCTATCCTGCCGACAGACTGCCGAGGGTGTGGACGAGGTCGACGGCCATCGTCGCTAATACGGACGAACACGATCGGCCTGGCCAACATTGGGTCGCTTTTTACGTCGACGAGCAAGGAGCAGGAACGTATTTCGATAGCTACGGACTACCGCCTTTAGACTCCAGATTACTCTTACGCCTTCGTCGGAATTCCACTACACATCGATGGAACACCGTAACACTACAAGGAACACTCTCTCAAACTTGCGGCCAATACTGCTGTGTATTTTATATTACATGTGTAGCGGTTATAATCTTTGTCAGTTTCTTAATCTGTTTAGCGACAATAGCGAGCGCAATGATCGTTTGATTGTAAAATTATTTCGTAAAATTTTTCTTCATAATAAAAGCGCATGCGTAAAACCTCACGTTGAATGTTGCCATGTTCAGGCATGTACTTTTAAGAATAATTAAAAATACTTATTCTCACGTATCAATGTATTATTTTATGTAATAAACATTGTTTGTATCTTCAACCCCTCCCGTCTATATATTTATTCATTCCCTTTTCTTTTGCGTTAAAATAGTTACATCACGTCACAAAGCGAACCTGACCGTTCCTGTTTTACCTTCTCCTTTCTCTAGAAAATAAATTTCACGTATTTCATTGTTTCGAAAACTCTTTGTCCAGACCCAAGTCCTAAAAGAACACGGTCATAAATCATGAAATCTATTCTCTGAAAACATAAAAATTCCACTTTCCGTTTTCGACATCTTAGCATCATATCCTTATTTTAGCTTAGCGTCGTCTACCACGTGCTCCCGCCAAAATGGCGCTGGTCGGCACTTCCGCTATTTTTCCTTGTGACTTAGCGTCGTTCACCACGTGCAGGCCCAAAAAGACGCTGGACCCTTTAGGCGGGAGAGCCAATCAGACGCTGGGTAGGTATGGGGTATCCAATCAGAACGCGCCATTTAGTTACTATTTCGAATCCGACATTTTTGTTTCGTAGTCTTTTACCACGTGCAGCCCCAAAAAAGTCACTAGACACTAGACACCCTAGGCGCGGGAGAGCCAATCAGACGCTGGGTAGGTATGGGGTATCCAATCAAAACGCTCCATTTGAAGCCGCCATTTTTGACTCCTACTCTTCCACCACGTGCTACCCCCTCAAAGCCGCCAGACGCCTCAGGGGGGAGGGCCAATCAGACGCTGGGTAGGTATGGGGTATCCAATCAAATCGCTCCATTTAATTACCTCGTTACCCCCTCCCCTCAGGCGGCAGCCAATCAGAGCGCTCCGAGGTCACGTGGGCAGACCGTCTGGCCACGCCCCTGGCGCCGGAGGGGTCGGTGGAGGGGGTTTGTTTTGACGCCCCATACCTACCCACTTACTACTTACGCCGACCTGGAATGTACCCTTGAGAAGACGGAAGCGGATCCGACAACGCCCACGTTCAGGTTTCAACATCATCGGGTATGTAGTATAGGATACTACGTGCGGTGCTCGTACGACGACTCGTTATCTGCGTATCGATTTCGCCGCGATAAAGATTGCGCCGCGTGGTTCGCCGAGGAACTGAAAAGATTGGCGCATCGCGTAAAGGCTATCTTGTCCGAGAATGTTCGCATGGTAGATCTAACGCGAGACGAGTGGGAGATATTTCGCAGCGCGGCGCAATGTCACATTTGCGAAAAACCGTTCGCGCCAGACGACGTGCGAGTACGCGATCATTGCCACTTGACCGGTCGATATAGAGGTCCCGCACATTCGAACTGCAATCTGAATTATAAAGATTCGCATTACATCCCCGTAATTTTCCACAATTTATCGGGCTACGACGCGCATTTCATTATCACGGAGATAGCTGCCGCGTTCGAAGGCTCGGTCGATGTACTACCGATAACAAAAGAAAATTACATCTCATTCACAAAGCACGTGAAAGATACAGCCGACAGATCAGATTCGCGAAGCGACATAAAATTAAGATTCATCGATTCGTATAAATTTTTGAGTAGCAGCCTCGATAAATTAGCATCTTTTCTATGCAAAGATAAGTTAAAAACTGTACGTTCTCAATTTTCACAATTATCGACCGACGATTTCGAATTATTGACGCGAAAAGGTGTCTTTCCATACGAATACGTGGACAGCATCGAAAAGTTAGAGGACACGTGTTTACCGCCGCGCGATTCATTTTACAGTTCCTTGACCGGTGACACTGTATCCGAGAGCGATTACGCGCACGCCGCGAACGTCTGGCAGCGATTCTCCGTTCGAACCCTGGGCGAATACAGCGATCTATACCTGAAAACCGATGTCTTGCTGTTGGCCGACGTGTTTGAAAATTTCCGCGACAGCTGTATCGCGAGTTATGGACTCGATCCGGCGTACTACTACACTTTGCCAGGTTTCACGTGGGACGCCATGTTGAAACATACGTGTATCAATTTCGAACTGCTCACCGACATTGACATGGTCATGTTCATCGAACGCGGTATACGTGGTGGTCTGAGTCAATGTTCAAACAGATACGCGCAAGCTAATAACAAGTACATGCAATATTACGATCCATTGAAACCGTCGTCGTTTCTAATGTACTTCGATGTAAACAACTTGTACGGCTGGGCGATGTGTCAACCACTGCCCTACGCAGATTTTCGATGGGTCGAAGACGTTTCAAATTTCGAGTTTAACGCGAACGCATTGGATTCGCCCATGGGTTATATTCTCGAGGTTGATCTCGAGTATCCGGAGAATAAACACGACGCGCACGCCGACCTACCGTTCTGTCTGACGCGCGATAAACCGCCCGGCAAACAGCAGGAAAAACTTCTCGCCACGCTGTATGATAAGAAGCGTTACGTCATACACTACCGCAACCTACAGCAGTGCACGCACCATGGCCTTCGCGTCACAAAAATACATCGCGTATTGCAATTCGCTCAATCTGCGTGGCTCCGCACTTACATCGAACTCAATACAAAATTTAGAACACTGGCCAAAAATGAGTTCGAGAAAAATTTATATAAATTGATGAATAACGCGGTTTTCGGGAAAACAATGGAGAACGTTCGCAATCACGTCGATGTAAAATTATTAACAAAGTGGGAGGGTAGATACGGCGCGGAGGCAATGATCGCGCGACCAAATTTTCATAGTCGAAGCATCTTTTCGGAAAATCTGATAGCCGTTGAACTGCGAAAACTTGAAGTTAAATTTGATAGACCTATTTACGTCGGCATGTGCATTCTCGACGTATCGAGAAATCTGCTTGTATGAATTTCATCACGAGTACATGTCTCCCCTGTATGGCAACAAGTGTAAAGTCACGTACACCGATACTGACAGTCTGATTTATCACATCGAGTGCGACGATGTGTACGAAAATGTGAAACGCGATATCGCTAGATTCGACACTAGCGATTACGCGGTAGATAACGCGTACGGTATCCCACTCGCCAATAAAAAAGTTCCAGGCTTGATGAAGGACGAGAATAACGGCGCGATCATGACCGAATTCGTCGGACTCAGGGCGAAGATGTACACGTTGAGGGTGGATGGTAAAAAAGATTGTAAAAAAGCGAAAGGTGTCAAGAACAACGTCGTAGCGCGTACTATAACGTTCGACGATTACACGAGGTGTCTGCGAGACGAAATTGAAATGACCCGATCGCAGTCCTGTATACGATCGAAAAAGCACGAAGTGTACACCGTGTCCGAAACAAAAATCGCTCTGAGTCCATACGACGATAAGCGATACATTATACCCGATTCGACCGATACGTTACCGTGGGGACATTATAAAATACCTTTGTAACGTATGTATGCATGTATGGAATAGTATAACGTATGTAATAGTATAACGTATGCAGTAGTATATGTATGTAATAGTATAACGTATGCAGTAGTATATGTATGTAACGTAATATATAATGTAGTAGTATAACGTATGTATGTCGTATAACGTATGCAGTAGTATATGTATGTAACGTAATATATAATGTAGTAGTATGTCATATAATGTATGAATGTATGAATGTATGAATGTAGTATAACGTATTGTGAGTATTATATTACAGTATTGGAAAAAATATTAATAAAGATATTGCGAAATGTTCGCGAAATCGCTGATTAATCCCGGCGATGGTAGCGGGGTGAGAAGGACGCGCGTGGAGGGTGTTAACAAATTATGCCTTTATTTTTTGTGTAACTCAGACCACAGTCTGAGCCGTCTTTAATGAAATATGTACAGTCTGACCTGAGAAACGATGAGCGGTGTATAATGAGAAGTCTTTTGATGCGCGAGGCAATTGTATAAATTGCCTCGCTCGTGGTGATTCGCCCGTGAGCCGTTGAGACACGTGGCGGTCGGCACTCGCGCACGTGTGAGCCTGAGTCGTCGTGTTGATGTACCAGAGCTGGCTGGGGTGAGCGGTCTCTTTACACTTTACAGTCTCTTGGCAGCTTCAATCACTGCGAGCGGCACGGTATGCAGTTCTACGAACAGAACTCACAGAGCACACGTCGTACGTACGATCACAACGCGGACATGTTTCTCTCTGAGGCGAGGGAGAAGCTCGCGATGAGCGCGCCCGTGCTTGCGCAAGCTGCCGCGTCGATCCGGCCTGTCGATACCCGATCGATGCTGCCATCTGATGAGATGGCGCAACGCGAGCGTAATCTCGAACATTCCGCCCGCCATCAGCAACCTTGTTGATGATTCCTTACTCGTGATCCTTTATCCTGATGAAATGGGTAATACGGCAAGCTTGGCAATTGGCCGGGTGAGCATCGTGGTGGCCGTCTTGAGGGTAACCACCCTAGTAAGTCCATCCTTTCCGGGGTGCAAAGCCGTTACTCTTGCGAGTGGCCATTTGCACGGTGGAGAGCGTTCGTCGGTGAGCAGCACGATAGAACCCACCTTGATGTTGTTGTTAGGATGATGCCACTTGGATATCGCCTGCTGGCGTTGCAGATAATGCGCCGACCATTGCGCCCAAAATTGTTGAACATGCTGCTGGATGAGCTGCCACCGAGATAGTCGCGAGGTTGCCAGGTCGATCAGAGATGGCTCGGGTATGGTAGTGAGTGGACCTCCAATGAGAAAATGACCTGGGGTGAGCGCTGAGACGTCTTTAGGGTCGTCGCTCAACGGTTCCAACGGCCTTGAGTTGAGAATGGCCTCTATTTGCGTAAGCAACGTTGTTAGTTCTTCCGTCGTGAGTAGAGTCTCCCCGATGGTCCGTCTCAAATGAAACTTCACGGACTTTACAACCGCCTCCCACTTGCCCCCCATGTGTGGAGCACCTGGTGGGTTGAACTCCCATCTTATGCCGTCAAGTTGCAACACTTGAGCAATCCGTTGATGTTCTTGAGCGTCTTGGACGAACATTTTCTTGAGCGCGGCGTCTGCTCCAATGAAAGTTGTCCCGCAGTCCGAGTACATGGTCTGAGCAATTCCCCTTCTCGCTGCAAATCTTCGGAAGGCTGCTATGAATCCTTCTGATGAGTAGTCACTGACTACTTCGAGGTGAATTGCGGAGGTGGAAAAGCAGACGAACACACAGATCCATCCCTTGTATGTTTTCGCACCTCGTCCCTTCCATGTCTTGATGGTGAGCGGTCCGGCATAGTCGACTCCTGTATGAGCAAACGGACGTGACGGCGTAACCCGAGAGAGAGGTAGTTGGCCCATCAGTTGATGAGCACGGATCCCCCTCTGCCGAGCACACACGACACACCGTAAGATATGAGACTTCACCGGAGCCCGTCCGCCGATGATCCAATATTGTTGCCTGACATGAGCCAATGTCAGCTGTGTTCCTCCATGTAAAGTACGCAAATGGGCGTGGGCGATGATTAAAGTTGAGAACCGTGAGTGGCGAGGTAAAATCGCCTGATGTTTGTTGTCTTGAGCTAGTGCTGATTGGTTGAGGCGGCCGCCAACTCGGATAACCCCTTGAGCGTCTATGTACGCAGTCAATCGACTGAATGCGTGAGTAGGTGGTAGTCTCGAATTGGCCGTGAGCATCTTGATCTCATGCGTGAAGTATGCCGCTTGAGTAGCCTTGATCCAGAATAGTCTGGCCTTCTCCAAAGCTGAGTGCAAGTCCAGTGACTTGGCTCGGCGCTTTCTCAAGAGAGAGATAAACCTGAAACAGAGAGCTGTTACTTTCAATAATTTATTGAGGGTTGAGTACCTATATATGAGGTCCCAGTGGTATTCCGACTGAGATGCCGCTGCATGTAGCGCAATGCCAGGACGGGCCTCACTGCAGCTCAACTCGTCCGACAGCGCGGGTTGTGATGGCCATGCTTCAGGTGTGAGTATCCACGGTGGTCCCGTCCACCATAATGAGTGGCTTTGAAGTTGAGAAGTAGTCAATCCTCGTGATGCGCAATCGGCTGGATTGGATGTACCAGGTACGTATCTCCAGTGTGCCTTTGCAGTGAGATCTTGAATCTGAGAAACTCGGTTTCTCACAAAATCCTTCCAGCGCGATGCATGAGATTTGATCCACGTGAGTGTCACAACAGAGTCCGTCCACAGGTGAATTGCTGTAACGTTCAACTTCAAGGTGGCTTGAACGTATTGCATGAGCCTTGAGAGCAGCAGTGCTGCGGAGAGTTCAAGTCTCGGGATGGTGAGCCGTTTGAGCGGTGCTACCTTAGTTTTGGAGCACACCAATGAAATCGTGGCGCCGTTTGAGCTGCGGACGGTGATATATACGACTGCAGCCATTGCTAGTTGAGAAGCATCAGAAAAGCCGTGAAATTCCACTGACGAGGTACTCCATGTGTTATACCATCGAGGTATTGAGATTCTGCTTAAGCTGATGAGTTCTTTTCTGATAGTGAGCCACCGTGATGAGAGCTGGGATGGCAGTGGTTCATCCCATCGGAGCTTATGAAGCCATAGCTCCTGCAAGAGCATCTTCGCCTTGATCACTACTGGTGATGCAAAGCCTAGTGGATCGAATATCTGAGCCACTTCAGACAAAACGAGGCGTTTGGTAAACTGAGTGGTGTGCGATGAGATCCTTGTTGAGAATGTGAATGAATCTTCGTGAGGAAGCCAGTTTAATCCGAGGATTTTGGTTGTGCAATCGTCAAATGCAATTTGCGAGCCCTGTTCCTTTTCTGCTTGAACCGCAGTGAGCACATCTTGATGAGTCGCGTGCCACTTTGATAATGGAAAACCGCCCGCCATGCACAAATTCTTCAGTTGCACTGCAATTTCCTTTACCTGCTGAACTGTGTCGGCGCCTCCAAAGGTGTCGTCAACATATCGACCCTCAGTGAGTGGCGGCACTGCAAGGGGAAACTTATGGCCTTCATCCTTCACCAGTTGCAGCAGTGTTCGCACTGCTAAGAACGGGGCACCCTTGGTACCATACGTGACCGTTGTTAGATAATTTTCCACTTCCTTGAGTTGTTTGTCGATCCAGAGAACCCGTTGTAAATTCCAGTCATCCTTATGTACGTTGATTTGCCTGTACATTTTAGTGATGTCAGTTGCCACTAAATGCCGAAACTGTCGAATCCAGAGCAAAACGTCTGTGACGTCTAAATGCAACTTGGCTCCCGTATACATGATATCATTGAGTGAGCGGCCGGATGTAGATGCACTCGAGCCATTAAACACCACACGTAATTTTGTGGTTGCACTGTCTGGTTTGAGCACGCCGTGATGTGGCAAGTAATATTGCGCGTGCTGGCTGGAAACGGGTGAAGCCTCCGTCATGTGATTGAGCTCTCGATATTCTGTCATGAACTGATGATACAGGCGTCGATAGTTGTCATCTCGTGCGAACCTTCTTAGTAAGCCCTGCAGGCATCGATGCGCAGTGTGATACGAATCCCCAAGAGTATCAGGTGATGATTTTAACGGAAGTCGAACCGTGTAGCGACCTGTTGAGTCCCGCGAAACAGTGCTCTTGTAATATTCTTCACATCTTTGCTCGTCAGGCGTAAGATCATGAGTATTACTTGCAGGCACTTCTTCTTGTGTCCAGAATTTCGCCAGCAACTCGTCGAGAGCATCTTCTCTCTCCTGAATCGAGGCATGGTGCACTGCAGCAGATGCCGATGATGATGTGTCGACAGGTCCGAGAACGAGCCATCCAAAAATTGAGAGCTGCGCAATTGGCATCAATGGATCTTGTTTGATGATGTTGGGCTTGATGATCTGCCCATATGAGTCAGCTCCAATGATGATATCCACTGGCCGTGGTGTGAGAAAGTCTGGATCGGCCAAGATTAACTTGGTGAGATGCGGCCATTCCTGTGGTGCAGCGTTGAATGATGGCAAGATGTTGGTTAACGTCTGCAGAATGTGAGCTTGAATGATGACGTCTGATCTTGAGTAAAGTGAGCGGAGCTGGAGTGAGGCAACTCCTCGAGTTTGAGTTGACTTTTCGCCCCCAATTCCAGTAATGATGATGACAGAATGATGACGAGGAATGTTGAGCTGACGAATGAGTGATTCAGAGACGAAGGTGAGTTCTGAACCTGAATCGATGAGAAGCCGTACGCGCTGAGTAGTCACAAATGAATTTATCTGAGCCAGGGCCGTAGCTAATAAGGTTGAGTGTGATGAGCGGGCCAAAGAGGAGTGAGCGACGATTGCACCATCTTCCTATTGAGCTGCCGCAGCTGAGCTGGTGCTCGGCTTCGCGGATAAGTTCGCCTGATGAGCTTCATGCAGCATCGTGTGGTGTCGGTTGGTGCACTTCTTGCACCCCCGTGAGCTCTTACATGAGCGGACGTTGTGGCGGCCGAGGCAATTGAAGCAGAGCCTCCGTGAGATGACAAGTTTCTGTCGTTCGACCGGTGAGAGATCCCTAAATTTTGTGCACGTCACAACGAAATGCGTGCCGTTGCAGCAGTCACACGGGTACACCGTGGAGCCGTCTGATGATTCCGTGCGGGCCGGTTGAACTGCCGCATGGTGAGCTGTCGAACGCCTGGATGTTGAGGCGACCGTGCTCCCTGAGCTGACCGTGGACTCTATCCTCTCGAGTGCTCGAGCTCGAGAGGTGAGAAACTGCTCGAGCTGCTCGAATCGCGGATACTCGCGTTTTGCTCCTAGGGACGTCTCCCACTGCTCCTTCGTCTGGCGATCCAGCTGCCTGGACAGCTGGTACACCAGGATGCTGTCTCCCAGATCCTGTGAGACGCCCAAGGCTTGCAGGCCCTTTATTCCTTCCTTGAAGGTGTTGAGCAACTTGTCCAGTGATGCGGCGTTTCTCTGCACTGGTGTTGAGCTGGCAAAGAGTTGGTCCAGATACGACTGAATGAGCAGGCGTTTGTTTTCGTATCGCTCGACGAGCATCTCCCATGACGGGTTGAGAGAATCTCCGGTGAGAGGCAGTCCGGAGATGAGCTGAGAAGGTGTGCCTTCAAGCGAGAGTCGCAGATAGTGAAGTTTTTCCACGTCAGTGATTTGTCGGCTATCAAGGATGACGGCCCTGAATAGGTCGCGGTACGTGGGCCAAGTAGCGTAATCGCCCTTGAAGGACGGGATGTTTATGTCCGGCAGTCTCTGTTGAGACTGTGAGGGCTGCACCGTTTCAAGCGCCGCCTTCGGAGCAAGCCTCTCCGCTAATGCGCCCTTGAGCTTCGCCAGAGAGCGACGAGCCGCCATGCACTCCTGCGCCTCCACCGCGAAGGCGTTCTTCGAGAAGTACTCATGAGTGATGAGCGCCGCCGGCCATGAGGCTTCGAAATAGGTGTGTTCCTTAAGGAACGCCTTGTGCACTTCCTCGAGCTGGATCGAGATCTGGAGAATTTCATCCACCGACGTGTCATCTGCGGTAGATGGCAACGTCTGGTTGATGGCCCGCACCGTTGCGATGCGATTCATCTGCGTCTGCACCTTCAGCGTGAGCTCCGCGGACAGCCGCACCGGTGAGGCCTGACGCTCTGAAGTGCGCTTGTCGGTCGGCAGCTCGAGTAATGGAGAGGTCTTCCCTCCCGTCCCGGTTTTGGCGGGATCCGTCATGATGAGCCGCCCCTGAGCTGTTCACGATGAGAAACCTGAGAAACGTCGAGACACGTGTAAGAAAATGCTGCACGAATCGAGAACGTTCGAGGAACGCGAGAGAAAGCGCTATGCGAAGCGAGAGTCATGTATTGAGCACGTGATACTGTTTATGTGACACTCGCGAGGGCGCGTGAACACTCGTGTAACACTCGCGAGCGCGCGTGAGAATGTCTGTCTTTCACTCGCGACAGCGCTATAATGTCTACGTGGCACATCGCGGAGGGCATGCCCCTTTCACGTGATCTGTGTCTGAGTTACACCATAAGTTCCACGCATCCGGCTCGAAGGACCAAATGTTCGCGAAATCGCTGATTAATCCCGGCGATGGTAGCGGGGTGAGAAGGACGCGCGTGGAGGGTGTTAACAAATTATGCCTTTATTTTTTGTGTAACTCAGACCACAGTCTGAGCCGTCTTTAATGAAATATGTACAGTCTGACCTGAGAAACGATGAGCGGTGTATAATGAGAAGTCTTTTGATGCGCGAGGCAATTGTATAAATTGCCTCGCTCGTGGTGATTCGCCCGTGAGCCGTTGAGACACGTGGCGGTCGGCACTCGCGCACGTGTGAGCCTGAGTCGTCGTGTTGATGTACCAGAGCTGGCTGGGGTGAGCGGTCTCTTTACACTTTACAGTCTCTTGGCAGCTTCAATCACTGCGAGCGGCACGGTATGCAGTTCTACGAACAGAACTCACAGAGCACACGTCGTACGTACGATCACAACGCGGACATGTTTCTCTCTGAGGCGAGGGAGAAGCTCGCGATGAGCGCGCCCGTGCTTGCGCAAGCTGCCGCGTCGATCCGGCCTGTCGATACCCGATCGATGCTGCCATCTGATGAGATGACGCAACGCGAGCGTAATCTCGAACAATTGCACATGTGTATATTTCATATTTTTACGTATTTTATATTTCAAACACTTTACATGTATTACATATTACATATTTTTTTATGTTAAGAATAAAATACAGTTTGCACGAATTAAATAACATTGTCCTTGTGTATCCATGAATTGTGCGATCCATCGAATCCCAGCCATTAAACGTAAACCTCGTCGCCCCTCTTGCGCAGTACTTTCTCCACGAGATACACGTCCGGATAAGTCGCGCGATGCAACTCGTGCTCGTAGAACGCTCCAGCGACGGATTTTCCACGATAGTCCTCGAGTAGATAGGTTACGGGATTGGTACGCTGCACTTTAACGATCTTAAACACCTCGGTGGTCCAATTCGGCGTGTAACCCTTTTCGAAAATTGTTTTGTATTTGCTAACGCGCACCGAGTCACCCGCTTTGAATTTTGCCGGACCCGCGATCTTTATCGCGCTGTATACGGTAGCCAAGAGTCTTTTGGCGATCGCGGGGGTAACGTCGACGGGCCGCATGCCGATGGTTCGATGCTTGCGCGCGTTGTAATCCGACACGAGTCGCGGCAAGGCGTCGACCCACTTGTAATTTCCGTTAAGCGTAAACATCTTCCACATGTCGTTCTTTAACGTACGATTGAATCGCTCGACGACCGACGCCTTCAACACCGAATACGTGGAATAATGATTGATGTCGTGTTTTCTCACGAGACGTTGCACATCGGTGTTGTAAAATTCCTTCCCCATATCGGTTTGTAGGTTACTGGGGCACCTCCCGCTGTGTCGAATTATCTCGGCGATAGCGTCGGCTGTCTCGCTGCCGCCTTTACCCTTGAGCGGCACGGCCCACGCGTACTTGCTCAACACATCGATGACGGTGAGTATGTAGTGGTAGCCTCCGTTGAAACGTGAGTACGGACGCATCTCAACGATGTCAGCCTGCCACAGGTCATCGTACCCTCGCACTATGACGCGTCTGCGGGGAAAATTTCTTCTCGCCGGAGCGTGCAGTTCTTCGATGAGTCGTTGCTTCTCGATACTTTTACGCACATCGATCGATTTTAACTGTCTCATGTTTCGTTGTCGCCGTTTCTGCTTCTAGTGCATCGTTCGTAGCAGTTTCTGAACAGTTCGTAACCGCTTCTCAACAGTTCGTAACCGCTTCTGAGCCATTCGTGAATCGTTCGTTGCTGTTCGTCGTCGTCAGTTAACCGTTGTTTGTCACTCATCGTCGTCGTCGTCGTCGTCGTCGACGTTCTTTAGCCGTTTGTAGCCTTTCCTGTCACAGCGTAGTTTGCAGCTGTTTCTGAATCGCTCGTAATCGTTTCTGAGTTGTTTTTGAATCGTTCGATAACCGTCCGACAACCGTTCTTGAACCGTTAGACAGCCGTCCGACAACCGTTCTTGAATCGTTCGTTGCTGTTCGTCGCCGTCGTCAATTAACCGTTGCTTCTCTTCACTCGTCGCCTTTCGATAGTCGTTTCTGCTGAACCGTTTCTTCATCGTTCATTAGCCGTTTCCAATCTAACGATGTTCGTACGCCGAAGCGCGTTTACCGCAGTCTGTAACGCTCGCACGTCCTTCTCGAACGAGGTAAGCTTCTCGTCTGACTCTTTTCGTTGATCTGTCAAACTTTTAACGCACCGATCCACGTATAGTTTGTTAACCGCGTCACCGTCAGTCTCAGGTTGCGCTACGCGATGAATCTTGCGCGACCTTGCGTCAAAGTCCGTGGCGCTGCGACACAGAGCGTTATTGCGCACGAAATTTCTCATTAATCCGCTCCACCGATGGTACAAAATAAAGTTTGTCGCGTCTCCGCTGTGCTCGAACAATCCAAATTTGTTGATCGGCATTTCGACGCTGATTGAACGGATCGCTGTCGCGCCGTTTAATTTATAATAAGCCCGGCTTTGCGAAGTTCCTCGATGATCTCGTTGTCGTGGGCATTGTTGCCAGCTTGACGCGAAGCGTCGAGCAATCGCAGACGATCCACCAGCTCGTTGGGATCGTCCCAGTGCACGTAGTCGATCTTATTGTCGGTTAGCGTCATCGCGCGAGGCATGGATAATCCCTTTCCGGATTTTTTCTTCTTGGATTCGATCGATATCAACGGTGAGATTACCCATAGATACTTGTATCCCCTGTTACCCTTTACTCGCTCGCGAGGATCGTGCTTGTATTTATGAGCACTCGTCGCCAACAGTATGCTTCTGTACTTTTGCCTATCGGCCTCCGTGTAGAGCTTATCATCGGGTATTTTTTTGAAGATTAACTCGTAAATACCGGGTGTACCGGCGTATCGTACGTCGCCGATATGAATGTTATCCGCTTTGTCCACGTAAAAACGTTTATTAGCGAGCATCATTTCATTCTTGTCGAGATAAACGCCGTACACGTCGTCTATCGTTGGATCGGCGCCCAAAACAGACGAGATATACACTCGGCTCAGTGGACCGAAATGATCTTCCAACGGGTGAACGGTGAATATCCCCCGGGGAAAATGATCCCAACAAAAAAATCCCACTCTAAAGATCCCGAAAAATATGTTCCCCGAAAAAAATAATCCCAACAACAAAAAAATCCCCCTCTAAAGATCCCGAAAAATATGTTTCCCGAATAAAATAATCCCAACAACAAGAATATCCCACTCTAAAGAAATCGGTCAAATTCTGCCTTTAAGGGTAAAGCCAGCGAAATTCTATGTTAAGAATAGATTCGGTCGCCGAAATTTACATTTAAATAGCCGAATATTTCCCGATAACTGAAGGGCAGAAAAACAGAGCTCTATTGTTGGCGATAATGACTCGCTCCTTTGTCTCGGAGACTCGGTGCGCGAGGCATACACCCGTGACAAAGCGAGCGACCTATATATCAAAACAGCTGATCGGTGACTGGCCTCGAGTTCAGCGTGACATTCGTCAAAACGAATTACTCGAGACGTCGACAACTGATTGGATCAGCCGAATTTTCGGCTCGTTACCGGGGGTCCGGAGGAATCGAGAACATTCTGAAGTTGTGGGAATAAAACCCCGGACCCTCGCGCGCGAGCCCGCTAACGACGAAAGTTTCTCGGAGGACGCGTATCGAAACATAGAGTCACTCGCTTATTCGTTGCTTGTTTCGAATTGTGAAATTATTCGTCGCATAATTCATCGAGTGCCCTAAGTTTGCGAGGTTGTCTGTTAACAATGACGCTGCATTTTGTGACAAATCAGAAAGGCGGTGAAAATCTTGTTCATCGTGGATACGTATATGTATTTCATCGCGAGGGTGCTGGAAAATTCATATGGCGATGTGTTTTACATAAAACCGGCAAATGCCGTGGACGCTGCTATACATCCACCAAAAACAAAACAGGTATGTCAGCATTGCTGTGTGCGACATTGAGTGATTGATTTTGTTATTGATGATATATATGAGTTTATAGGTAGAGTAACCGAGGAATTTGATCATTCTCACGCGCCGGATCCCGCAAAAGTTGAGGTAATGAAGGTAATGGCCAAACTGCGAAAGAAAGCAAAACAAACTCAAGAGCCGACAGGAGTCATTGTTGCTGCAGCCACCGCTGATGTGTCTGTGGCAGCTAGTGGGCAGCTCCCAAGCCGAAGAGAGCTCAGCTGTACGGTTCGCCGCATTCGTCATGTCGAGCAAAACGTACCAACAAATCCCTCCACTATTGATGAGTTTGTAGTGGCCGATGGTTACCGAAACACGTGGAAGAACGAAGTCTTTTTGAAATGTGACTGTAGCATTACGACAAAAAAACCGACCGCATATTGATTTTTACAACAGAACGGAATTTGAATGCATTACGCACGTGTGATGTGTGGTATGCCGATGGTACATTTCGCGTTGTTCCTAACATATTTCATCAAATGTACACCATACATGGGGCTGTTGGAGGAGAGGTGTTGCCGCTTGTATTTGTGCTGACAACCGGTAAGAGCGAGAGAGTCTACATCAAAATGCTGAAAGAGTTGCAGTCAATGGAGCCACGTTTACAACCGGTGACAGTGATGGTTGACTTCGAACGCGCATTTATCAATGCAATCACTAAAGTGTTTTGTGGCGTTAATGTTAAAGGTTGTTTTTTCCACATGTCACAGTGTATTTGGAAACACATTCAACAATTCGGACTGCAACCAGCATATGCTCGTAGTGGTGACTACGCGTTGAACCTCAGGATGCTGAGTGCACTCGCATTTGTGCCCCCGGACAACGTTGAAGCTGCATACGAGGCATTAATCGCGTCACCATTTTACTCTGATCACGCTGGCGAATGGGAAATGTTGCTCTCTTATTTTGAAACAACTTGGATCGGCAATATTAATCGGCGTAAAGTGAGAAGTGGTGCTCTTTTTTCCGTAGCCCTGTGGAACCATTACGTTACTACTCTAGAAAATGGAGATCGCACCAACAACATCGTTGAAGGTTGGCACAACGCCTTTAACATTCGTGCCCAAGCGGCTCATGTTACACCATGGAAATTTATCGATTTAATGCGTGATGAGCAAGCTATGACTGAATTAAAGCTTGAACAGATACTTCGAGGCGACGTTGGACCAAAGAAAACTAGAAAATATCGAGATCGTAATAGGCGATTGCTTAATGTCGTGGGCACCTATGGTAAAGGCGACGTTGTTGAATATCTGCGTGGTGTTGCCCATAACTTAGCCTATTAGGATTATTTATTGTTCGGTGCAATGTACCTGATTATATGTAACTTCGTTTCTTGTCATTATATTTAAAAATTGATATCTCGACAGCTGCATTGTAGCGCAATGTGGTTTGCGGAACTCTTCTACTAGATTATTTGTAACGATCACTAATTGTGCGGTGCAATGTATCTGATTTTATGTAACTTCGTTTCTTGTTATTATATTTAAAAATTGATATCTCGAAAGCTGCATTGTAGCGCAATGTGGTTTGCGGAACTCTTCTACTAGAATATTTGTTACGATCACTAATTGTGCGGTGCAATGTATCTCATTATATGTAACTTCGTTTCTTGTTATTAGATTTTGGTTCGGGTGATTTTTTCAGGTATCTTATCAATGCCAACCTTTCCAACGTTTCTATAAACAATTCTCGCCTCTCCGATGTTTGCAACTGCTTTTGAACGGTTGTCCCGATCGAGTCATCCGTGGTTTCGAAAACATTTTCGTTTTCAAGAAATTCGGGAACATCCACGTTTGCCGCTAATTCGGGACTTGTATGTTGCACGGTTCGCGTCGGTGTAGAGGTTATCGGTGTAGAAGTTACCGGTAGTACTTTCGATCGTTTCGATTGATTAAATTTACGCGGTGTCGATGACAGATCCGGCCAGGAGTATAGTCGTTCCCTCTTTTCTCTCTTCGGTGTAGCATTCTTCTCCTCCACCTCCCCGCCAGCGACGCTTTCCGGCTCCTCCTTCTTCACCGCGGTCAAGCTCGAGTTGTCGACGATCTTTTTCAGCGGCCCGATGAGAGGTTTAAAGTGCGTATCCATCTCAATGCCCTTCTCGATCTTACCGGTCTTCAAAGCGCGAAGTTTCTTGCGAATCGAATCACTTGTTTTCGCAATATCTTTCACGATCTTCTCGCGTTCGCGAATATTCTCGCTCCCTTCGATCGCAGCCATCGCGGGAAAACAAAGCAGAGTATCGATCTCTCTCTCTCTCTCTCTGTAACGCTAACGTTTCGCCTCCGACGAGGTATCGGCAACGACTGATCGCTTTTACGGTATCGCGAACACGTTAAATCCTTTTCTGTATCGGCCGTTCGAAAGCGCGCTGTCCTTGTCTATCACCGCGAATCCGTACTTTTGTTGCCAACACTCGTGACACAACGAGCAAAATTCATCGTACGGCATGTCGGTATTCACGTGATCGTTGTACACGTGTTTCAAATTGGTACCGTCCTGCTTGAACAGGATCAGCAGATTCGCGTTGTCGCGTATCAGATGTTTAGGTATTCTCGCGTACGTCTGACAGAGATAGAAGGAGTCGACGCTCGAGTGCCTGCCCATTGAGAAATACTCTCTTACAGCGTCTTGCTTATCGCATGCCACGTCATCGAAGACGAAGATCGAGTTTGGACGCGCGTCGCTCGGTGGAATGACGTCACTGTTATTGGAGAACGTAAAGTAGCCGATTTCGTCGATCGATGTCAATAAATTCTCCAGATATCGATATTTCGGCTGTTGCAGCGATTTCGAGTACACGTACACGTTTTCGAAACGTACACCGTGCGGACTTTCCAGCAAGCTAATCAGAACGTTGGTTTTACCGCAATTCGAGGGGCCGCAAATGATCGCGCGTATAGTAGCCGGCAGCAGCGTTCCGTGCCTACGCTTCTCCGCGTTGCCTCCCATCGGCCGTGATCTGTCGTCGCAATTCGTCACGCGAATCGCCAACGGTTGTCGCACGAATCTCATTTTTTCCACACTGTTGACTTTCTGGTTGACTCGAACGCCTATTTATAGGCGAGCGGAACCGCGAATGGCTCAGTAGCAAAAATGTTCGTCCTACTGTCGAGACCTTCCGATATTCGCGACTTGAGCGCCGAACAGCTGCAATTTGTGTCGAAAGTTGTTCTGCTGCAAACGTGCGGCGATCACGTTCACTACGTGTGGGACAAGCTTCCGGAACATATAAAAGCGGATTTGGAGGTTCAGACATATCGTCGCTGTTACGAACATTACAATCAACCGTGGCAGCGAACGCACGTCGACGGTCCCGCGCCATTGATAAAGGATTGCGGCGAATGTCAACGAAAAAAATTGGTGGAGGCCTGTTAAATCGCGCGATAAACGCACTTCCGTTCGAATTACACATTCCCGGCTATCAATTTTGCGGTCCGGGAACTCGTTTACAAGAACGATTGGTGAGAGGCGATCAAGGTATTAATCCATTGGACGCGGCGTGTCGCGAGCACGACATAGCCTATTCGCGTAACCGCGATCTTACCGAGAGACACGCGGCGGACGAGATACTCGCTGCAGAAGCGCGAAAACGCATTACCGCGAGAGATTCGACTCTCGGAAAGAGAGCTGCCGCTACAGCCGTCTGGGCGACCATGAAGGCTAAGACGAAGCTCGAAATGGGCTTGAAAACGAAAAAAACGAAAACGAGGAAAAGGCTGGCGAAAAAAAGGATACTTCCGGCAGTGAAACGAGGCGGCGTATTGCCGATTCTATCGTTGTTGGGAGTTCTCGGTTCTCTGGCCGGCGGAGCGGCGGGAGTCGTAAAGGCCGTGAACGATAACAAAGCCGCGCGGCGTCAGCTGGAAGAGATGCAACGTCACAATCACGCCGTGGAAGGTCGCGGACTTTATCTCGCTCCGTACAAATATGGACAAGGGCTGTATCTCGGCCCACACAAACGCGGGCGAGGAGTAGCGTCGAAAAATAAAAAAAAACGTCAAAAAGACGTTAAATATGCCCGCGGGTATTACGACTAATGTACAATTGAATCGACTAGCAAAGCGTATGCGCGTACCGTTCTTCAGAGGTGTCTTCATGCGTGATTCGTTACCGATCGGCGGTGTACGTCGAAACGAGAGCGGTATCGTGAATTTGGACGATGCAGCGGGTCCCGTACATTGGGTAGCGTACGCGAAGAGGGAAGATTGAGTCATATATTTCGACAGTTTCGGCAATCTTCGACCGCCGAAAGAATTGGTGCGATATTTCGGGCCGAGCGTAACGAAGATTGAGTACAATTGCACGTCTTATCAGCGATACGATCAGAGCATCTGTGGACAATTATGCTTGCAATTTCTCCGAACGATCGACGCTAATTTAAAGCCTGACGGTGCGCCGTGGTGACTCAGTATTCGTTAACGGTTTCCGCCGACATGTCTATAACGTTCACGTTGACCGGGAAGAGCAGCATCTTCGCGGAGCACTATTTTCCCGCCGTAGATCTGAGCGACGGTGACTACGAGCTCGGTCTAACGTGTTTCGAGACTTATCACACGATTCCGAACGTAAATTCTTCGAACAATAAATTTTATTTCGACGAGGATGACACGGAAATTACGATTCCCGAGGGATCGTACGAGATACGAGCCATACATGAGTTTTTAAAACGCGAAATTTCACGGAAACGCCCGCGACGCGTAATTCGTTCCAACGATGATCGTACGTCGGTCGCGAGTAGGTAAGCTAGGCCGGTTCTACCCCAGGGATCCGAGGGGGGGTGAGGGGCGGGGGATATACCGCGGGAGGGGGGAGTACCGCGGGGAGGGGGAGGGGGGAACCGCGTTTTCGGGCGCCGCGGGGAGGGGGAGGGGGGGAACCGCGTTTTCAGGCGCCGCGGGGAGGGGGAGGGGGGGAACCGCGTTTTCGTGGCGCCGCGGGGAGGGGAGGGGGGCCGCGTTTTCGGGCACCGCGGGGGAGGGGGAGGGGGTACCGCGTTTCCGGCGCCGCGGGGGAGGGATCCGCGGGGTGAGGGGACCCGCGTTCGCGTTTTCGGCCGCCGCGGGAGAGGGGTCCGCGGGGTGAGGGGACCCGCGTTCGCGTTTTCGCCGCGCCGCGGGGTGAGGGGCGACCGCGTTCGCGTTTTCGCCGCGCCGCGGGGAGGGGCGACCGCGTTTTCACCGCGCCGGTACGTGGAATTAAATAAATTTATATTATACATAGAAAATTTGCTTACCACCGCTGGATTTGAATCAGAAACCCCCGGCTCGTGAGTCAGTCACATCCCGCACTGTGTGACACAATATTGATGAATACGTTTTGTATTGTCTATATATGTTACAGTTATTGTTAGCAGTAGAGTCTCTTAGCAGTATAGGCCATAGTCTCTTAATTTTAGACAATAATATATACACTTAAAATAGTTAAAAAGATACTATTTCAAAGCAGTTAAAATTTACACAAAAACACACATAGGACACAGATTACATGGTGAAATTAAATATAATGGGTCTCCACATGACGAACAGAAGAGACCGTCCATTAGTATATAAGGCCTGGTGTCATGTTTACGATAAACGTACAGCATTGAGAATAATCCACTGATTCTCACAATGCATGACGCACAAAACTTCACCTGTCCTGGAGTGAAATAACAGTATGTGCAGCACATCTTTGTCAGAGGATTTAACGCATTAATTTCAGCTTGATTCAACACTCTGAAAATTTCATCCGGAATATCCTCATCAGCCACTTCACTATCATAACATGAATCGTCTGACAATATAGCATCATCATCAACTTCCATTCCTTCCTCTTCATTCACTTCTATTTCTTCAGGCACTTCCATTTCTTCATCGTTTGCTTCAACTTCCATTCTTTCTTCTCCTTCAAACTGCAATTCTTCGAAATCCATTTTATATACACTCTGTTCCACTCACGCGCTAAAATATAAACTTTGGAAAATATCCGAAGTTTCTTTTCCAATCAAATTCGATGTTGAGAAACTCCCGGTTCAATCGAAGATCGGCGATTCCCAATTTGCGACGGATCAAATATCGCGCTACGTCGACGTTCCACATGTTCAATCTGCTACAATTTCTCATGCGCGGTTCGCTGATTTTCACGATCCTGAATTTAGAATTGAGCACCGGTTTGCACAATTTTATGTACTCGTCGCTCATATCGCGTCATGTGCTGTACTCTCGACTTTCGGTCCACGACTACTGAGCATACCCTCAAATTCATCCTTCTATATCCCACTATTGTCACATCGTTTGTTTAACATATCTAATTTCACAATGATCTCAGCATCCGTACGGATGCGCCTTGCGAAAAATCTACGATGTACAGTTTTGCACGTGTGCGATGAAGTCACCGCGAGACACGTATGTTCATGAAAACGATATCGCGCCATTAACTTTCAATGGATTATCTGTATAACTGCTATTGAACCACTATCAAACTTCTTTAAAACAGCTATAAAACAACAACTAAAAACAGCTATCAAACAACTAAAAACATCTTTAGAAACAACTAAAAACAACTAAAAAACAGCTATCAAACAACTAAAAACATCTTTAGAAACAACTAAAAACAACTAAAAACAACTATCAAACAGCTATCAAACAACTAAAAACAACTAAAACAGCTTTAAAAAACAGCTATCAAACAACTAAAAACAACTAAAACAGCTTTAAAAAACAGCTATCAAACAACTAAAAACAACTAAAAACAACTAAAACAGCTTTAAAAAACATCTATCAAACAACTATCAAACAACTAAAAACATCTTTAGAAACAACTAAAAACAACTAAAAACAACTATCAAACAGCTATCAAACAACTAAAACAGCTTTAAAAACTGCTTTTGAACAGCTAAAACAGCTTTTGAATAGCTTTTAAACAACTAAAACATCTATATTATATTACAAACTATGTGGGAAAAGGAAATAAAACATTTTATATATACATATATAGTTTATTTAAAAAAAAAATCATAATTTTTTCTGGTGTCGCGACCACCAGTTACATATTTTTAATACATTTTGTAATGCGCAATTCTTAACATGTTTTTCACATCTTATAGTATTAGTAACATCTAGATTATTTAAAGATTCGATATCTTCGTAATCGGCATCCAAAGTCTCAATGTTTAGATTTTTTCTAGCTTTATTCTCAAGTAGATCCATCAGCCATTCTCGTTTCTGGCATCCCTTGACGTACACAAGAGTCGACGTCTCGTCGCCCTCTCCAAGCACGGCCGATGTAATTAAATGTTTCGCCATGCTGTATGGCACGTTTCCATCCTCCCATCGTAGTCCATGGTGATTTGCAATCAACCAAGAAGCGCATGATTTGTCGGATTTCGTGAGGAGACTCCATGGCATGGGACATGTAAAAATGTAATGCGCCAAAACGGTCCCGTTTCTCAGAACCGCCACCTCCTTTACGACAAATTTCATCCCGACGGTGAAGCCTTGCAGATCGACAAACGTTGGTACGATCATGACGAAACGACGGAGCAATCTGTATCTCATCGCGGTACATCAGTGTATCTTATATCGCAATACCCGCTGATATTGCAATTTACATGATTTTGCGCACTACGTTCGACAATGGACAGTATTCGATTACGCGATCATGCAAGATGAGACAATAGGCGGTAGTATTTGCCGGTACATTCTCTTTGCAGTCAAATTCTATTCGCACATCCACGGTGGCGCTCTTGACAGATTCGTTTTGTCGCGAGCAATCGATGACAACAAAAGGTCCTTCCATCAGGAATGTATACAAGCTGCAAAGCGTATCACTGGAATCGTATCCGTAATAAGCTTTACGAAAACGCGCATACATATCGAAAAGGACGGCGTATCGATTTTTGTCAAAATCCAGATTCAAGTCGTCGTACGGATAAAATTCAGAGTTTAGATAAAGTTTCATGTTGGTCAAGTTACAGTCATCGAATACGCTAACATTTTGAGACATGATATTCTTGCGAGTAGGTAAGCTAGGCCGGTTCTAACCAAGGGGCAATGAGGGGGGGTGAGGGGCGGGGGGTATACCGCGGGCGGGGGAGGGGGGTACCGCGTTGTTTGCCGCGCCGCGGGCGGGGGAGGGGGGAACCGCGTTTTCGGGCGCCGCGGGCGGGGGAGGGGGGAACCGCGTTTTCGGGCGCCGCGAGGAGGGGGAGGGGGAACCGCGTTGTTTGCCGCGCCGCGGGCGGGGGAGGGGGGAACCGCGTTTTCGGGCGCCGCGGGCGGGGGAGGGGGGAACCGCGTTTTCGGGCGCCGCGGGAGAGGGGTCCGCGGGGTGAGGGGACCCGCGTTCGCGTTTTCGGGCGCCGCGGGAGAGGGGTCCGCGGAGTGAGGGGACCCTCGTTCGCCTTTTCGCCGCGCCGCGGGGAGGGGCGACCGCGTTTTCGCCGCGCCGCGGAGTCCGCGTGCAACGGCCGCGTCGGTCCGCGTGACGTCACACGGCACGCTCCCGCTCGCGTTATCTCCCCCTCGTAGATGTTCTCTCGCGCCCCCGTCCCCCGTTCGCGCGCGTCTTCACGGTCGCGCGCGATCCCTCTCCCCCGTTCGCGGTCTCGTTCAGAAATTATGCGAAAACTACAAATAGAAAATTTGCTTACCACCGCTTGATTTCAACCTGAAACCCCTGGCTCTTGAGTCAGACACCTTCGGCAATTTGCAACACAACAATGATTTTATACAAAATATTTAGAGTTTTGAACACAGATAAGTTAGAAAAAAGCAACACATGAAAGAAGCTGTAAGCATAAACTGCAGTTTTATTGATATGCAATACAGACAGCCTTCGAACACCATGTCTTTGCCACGTAGCACTATCAATCACAAACAGTGCAAATTGAACAGAGATTACACGGCATTATTTGATGTAGTGGACCTCCACACGACGCACAGAATAAATGATCGATCAGTATATAGGCACGGGTGTCATGTTTTCGCTCAGCGTACAACATTGAGAATAATCCTCGTAATCTCACAGTACACGATGCACAAAATTTTACATTACCGGAAGTATAATAAAAGTATGTGCAACACATCTTTTTCAATTCATCTAAGGTATTCACTTCAGCCTGGTTTAATACTCGGAAAATTACTTCCGAAACATCCTCAAACCTTTCACTGTCGTAACACGAATCGTTTGACAAAACTGCATCAACATCATCAATTTCTTGTTCATGTTCATGTTCATGTTCCTGTTCATTTATTTCAATGTCCATTTCTTCTTCTTCTTGTTCATTCACTCCAACTTCCATTCTTTCTTCTCCTTCAAACTGCAATTCTTCAAAATCCATTTTATATACACTCTGTTCCACTCACGCGCTAAAATATAAACTTTGGAAAATATCCGAAGGTTCTTTTCCAATTAAATTCGATGTTGAGAAACTCCCGGTTCGATCGGAGATCGGCGATTCCCAATTCGCGACGGATCAAATATCGCGCTACGTCGACGTCCGACAAGTACAATCTGCTACAATTTCTCATCCGCGGTTCGCTGATTTTCACTATTTTGAATTTACTATTGAGCACCGGTTTGCACAATTTTATGTACTCGTCGCTCATGTCATGTGTGGTACTCGCGACTTTCGGTCCACGACTACTGAGCGTACCCTCAAATTCATCCTTCTATATCTCACTATTGTCACATCGTTTGCTTAACATATCTAATTTCACAATGATCTCAGCATCCGTACGGATGCGCCTTGCGAAAAATCTACGATGTACAGTTTTGCACGTGTGCAATGAAGTCACCGCGAGACACGTATGTTCATGAAAACGATATCGCAACATTAACTTTCAATGGTTTAATCTGTATAACTGCTATTGAACCGCTATCAAACTTCTTTAAAACATCTTTAAAAACAACTTTAAAAACAGCTATCAAACAACTTTAAAAACAGCTAAAAACAACTAAAAACAACTAAAAACATCTTTAGAAACAACTAAAAACAACAAAAAACATCTTTAGAAACAACTAAAAACAACTAAAAACAACAAAAAACATCTTTAAAAACAACTAAAAACAACTATCAAACAACTAAAAACAGCTTTTGAACAGCTAAAACAGCTTTTGAATAGCTTTTAAACAACTAAAACATCTATATTATATTACAAACTATGTGGGAAAAGGAAATAAAACATTTTATATATACATATATAGTTTATTTAAAAAAAAATCATAATTTTTTCTGGTGTCGCGACCACGAGTTACATATTTTTAATACATTTTGTAATGCGCAATTCTTAACATGTTTTTCACATCTTATAGTATTAGTAACATCTAGATTATTTAAAGATTCGATATCTTCGTAATCGGCATCCAAAGTCTCAATGTTTAGATTTTTTCTAGCTTTATTCTCAAGTAAATCCACCAGCCATTCTCGTTTCTGGCATCCCTTGACGTACACAAGAGTCGACGTCTCGTCACCCTCTCCAAGCACGGCCGATGTAATTAAATGTTTCGCCATGCTGTATGGCACGTTTCCATCCTCCCATCGTAGTCCATGGTGATTTGCAACCAACCAAGAAGCGCATGATTTGTCGGATTTCGTGAGGAGACTCCATGGCATGGGACATGTAAAAATGTAATGTGCCAAAACGGTCCCGTTTCTCAGAACCGCCACCTCCTTTACGACAAATTTCATCCCGACGGTGAAGCCTTGCAGATCGACAAACGTTGGTACGATCATGACGAAACGACGGAGCAATCTGTATCTTATCGCGGTACATCAGTGCTTCTTATATCGCAATACCCGCTGATATTGCAATTTACATGATTTTGCGCACTACGTTCGACAATGGACAGTATTCGATTACACGATCATGCAAGATGAGGCAATAGGCGGTAGTATTTGCCGGTACATTCTCTTTGCAGTCAAATTCTATTCGCACATCCACGGTGGCGCTCTTGACAGATTCGTTTTGTCGCGAGCAATCGATGACAACAAAAGGTCCTTCCATCAGGAATGTATACAAGCTGCAAAGCGTATCACTGGAATCGTATCCGTAATAAGCTTTACGAAAACGCGCATACATATCGAAAAGGACGGCGTATCGATTTTTGCCAAAATCCAGATTCAAGTCGTCGTACGGATAAAATTCAGAGTTTAGATAAAGTTTCACGTTGGTCAAGTTACAGTCATCGAATACGCTAACATTTTGAGAAATGATATTCTTGCGCCCGGTCTGCAGCGCAAAGATAACGTATCGCGGCTTCTCCAGCTGAGTCGCCGTTTTGACGGCCCACGAATGCTTGGTCGTGCTCTGCAACATGGGGTACTCGTACAGATCCCACGAACGGAAACTAACACTAAGATATCGCCCGCTTTCCAAGGCCCGTAGCATGGATAGCTTATTGATCTCGTTTAATGTGACGTGAGGCATTCGCCACTGTACTTTAAACATTTCAATTTCCGGCTCCGTCGCCGGATTTCCCACAATGCAATTGTTGTCGCTGCGCGCTCGTATCAAAATTAATTCGTGACGAGCGTTAACAACCACGCGTTTGTAATCCTCGCAAAAGCCCAGCAACCTCTTGAGCGGTACGCAAAAGTTGAAGTATCCTTCCGGTATGCTCGATGAAACGTCCCATCCAGCATTCCGCATGAGTTGAGAATCATTATACGATAGCGATACATAGTTCTTGATGGTACTGGTTATTCCAACGTTTCTGTTGCGATCAATCTCCACACCGTTGAGCTCGTATCGAATCTCATCGAACATGAACGCTGCACAATTATTCGCAAGCGTTGCCTGAGACTCGTCATTCCCTTTCTTTATCATCAATCTTCCTTCAACGTAGAGAAAGCTCTCGCACGGCAACGTGTATAAATCCTGCTGTTGTATGGGTATTCTTATCTCATCGTTATGTCCAAACGTTGTGTTGGCGTACGGATTGTACGTGTGTGTCTCAATCTTGACGACGCTGTCGTCAAAGATCGGTTCACCTCCAATGTTTAAGATATTAGCCATTTCGTACGACGAAACCCAATGATTTCAGAAATTCAACGTTCGACGCAGTGAGTTTCTTCTTTGGCGATCGGATTGTCTCTTTAATTTTGTTTCTCGTCTGTTGCACCTGCTCAGCTTCGTTCAGTACGAGCATCTCACGTTATCGCTGTCGTCTTCGTACATGCAGTCTAACGGTGATCTCCTCTCCACGAAAATCAATCAATCGGCCGTCCTGATCCACGACGCGAAGCGTCAAGTCCGAAATGCTCCGTACGATGATCGGAAGGTAAATGATCTGTGCCGGCGTTTCCGATATCTTATATCCTGAAGGCACACTCGGTGAAAACTCGTGTATCGTGTGCACGTACTTGTCGTTGCTGTACGCACCCGCGGTCACGTTACACTCTATGCGAATGATGTTTACGTTGATGATATTTATCGGAACATCCGATTCGTGCCATTGTCGCGACTCCAGCACGCGATTCACTGAAAATCCCAGCAGCGATCCAATGTTGTTCGGTTTGGTGAAATTTATCCGATAAGCGCACTTGATCTCGCTCTTCATCGTATTGTTATTAGCCCGAATAATCAATGGGTGCGGTTCATCTTCGTTTATCGAGACATTATTGGATTGATCCCATAAAAGAGCGCGTTTCAGATACATGTCTATATCACGCAGTTCGTACGATCCTTCGGGAATGGTAATCTCCTTGTCGTCGTCATAGTAGAATTTATTGTTCGACGAATTTACATTCGGTATCGTGTGATAGGTTTCAAAATCTGTCAGACCGAGCTCGTAATCGCCATCGCTCAAATCCACGGCGGGAAAGTAGCTTACCGCGAGGATGCTGCTCTTGCCGGTGAGCGTAAATGTCAGTGACATGTTTGAATGAATACTGAGATTAAACAGCGTAACGCCGGTCTTTAAATTGATTGTCAGCCGACTGTAGAAAACGCAGACACAGTTGTCCACAATTGCTCTGATCGTATCGCTGATATGGCGTGCGATTGTACTCTATTACATTGTTCTTTAGATACTGCGCCAATTCTCTCGGTGGTCGAAGATTGCCAAAACTGTCGAAATATATGGCACGATCTCCCCTCTTCGCGTACGCCACCCAGTGAGTACCCGGTCCCTCAGTATTATCCAAATTCACGATACCGCTTTCGTTTCGACGTACACCGCCGATCGGTAACGAGTCGCGCATGAAAATACCTCTAAAATATGGAATGCGCATACGTTTTGCCAATTGTTGCAGTTGTACGTTGGTAGTTACGCCCTTGGGGATTTTTAGCGTCTCTTCGACGTTTTTTTTTTTCTCGAGACTCCCCGTCCGCGTTTGTATGGAGCGAGATAAAGTCCGTGACCTTCCATGGCGCGATTGTGACGTTGCATCTCTTCCAGCTGACGTCGCGCGGCTTTGTTATCGTTCACGGCCTTTGCGACTCCCGCCGCTCCGCCGACCAACGAACCGAGAACCCCTAATAACGGCAGGATCGGTAGGATACCACCGCGTTTCGCTATCGGAAGTATTCGCTTGTTCTTCTTCTTTTTCTTCGTTTTCAAACCCATACCGAGTTTCGTTTTAGCCTTCATGGCCGCCCAGACGGCTGTAGCTGCAGCTCTCTCTCCGAGAGTCGAATCGTTCGCGGTGACACGTTTTCGCGCTTTCGCGGCAAGTATATTGTCTGCCACGTGTCGTTCTGCGAGATCGCTGCTACGCGAGTAGGCTATGTCGTGCTCGCGACACGCTGCGTCCAATGGATTAATACCCCGATCACCTATTGCCAATCGTGTTTCTAAATGAGTTCCCGGACCGCAAAATTGATAGCCGGGAATGTGTAATTCGATCGGAAGCGCGTTTATCGCGCGATTCAACAGACCTCGACCTATCTTCGGCGGCATTCGCCACAGTTTTTTATCAACGGCGGCGGACCGTCGATGTGCGTTTGCTGACACGACAAATTATAATGTATTAAACAGCGACGGTATTGCTGAACCTCCGAATCTGCCTTGATATGTTCGGGAAGCTTATCCCACAAATAATCTATATGATTATAAAACTGCCGTAGTAGAATGACCTTTGGTATATACTTTAACTGCTCGACGGTTAAATCGTAAATATCGCTGTTATCCGACATGAGCAAAAACATTTTAAAGACTGAGCATCTCAGCTCTACGCGCCTCTATAAATAGGCCAGCTTTCTCGATACTGTTTTTCATTCGTTGTGGAGGGGAGGTAAAATGCGGTTTGTACGACAATCGCGGACGATCAAAGTGACAAACTTTGACGATAGGATACAGTTAACGAAAGAGGTACGCAAACATGGAGACATGCTACCGATTTCTATACGTGGTATCATCTGCGGTCCGTCGAATTGCGGCAAGACAAACGTCTTGATAAGCTTGCTGGAAAGTCCGCACGGTGTACGTTTCGAGAACGTGTATGTGTACTCGAAATCGTTGCAACAGTCGAAATACCGATATTTGGAGAATATACTAACACCGATAGAAGAAATCGGCTACTTTACGTTCTCGAATAACAGTGACGTCATTCCACCGAGCGAGGCGCTCCCGAATTCTATTTTTATCTTTGATGACGTGGCATGCGACAAGCAGGATACGATAAGAGAATACTTTGCAATGGGCCGACACGCCGACGTTGACTCCTTCTATCTTTGTCAGACGTATGCAAAGATACCGAAGCATCTTATACGCGACAACGCGAATTTATTGATTCTGTTTAAACAGGATGGTACCAATCTGAAACACATATTCAACGATCACGTAAACACAGATATGTCATACGATGATTTCAGCAAATTGTGTGATACATGTTGGCAACAAAAGTATGGATTCGTGGTGATAGACAAGGACAGCGCGATTTCGAATGGTCGATACAGAAAAGGATTTAACGACTTTGCGATACCGAAACGTGGTTAGTTGTTGTCGACGCGCCGATTAAACAACGTTATCGCGACATGGACAGCGGCGAGGAGATTAGAGAGCGCGAGAGGATAGCAAATCAAATTGCGAAAACGAGCGATTCGATTCGCAAAAAGTATCACGCCTTGAAAACCGGTAAAATGGAGGAAGATATCGCGTTGGAGAGACACTTTAAGCCCATCATCGAGCCTCTAAGGCAGATTGCCGAAAACACCGTTGGCAAAGAATCTGACGTGTCAAAGATTGAGAATGAAACGGCGTGGGAAGACGAAGAGCCAAAGTTCAAACGAAAACGACCAAACGCCTCGTTTAACGACTCTGTAATGGCTTCAACTCCGGTTACGTTGAAACGATCGATAAATGTGCCATCTAATTTGAGCGAAATAACCAAAATTTTACAACCGCATAAATCGAAACGATCGACAGGTCCATTGAATGAACCACCGATAACCTCCGCGCCTTCCGTGCAACCCACAATGCTCGAATCACTCGCAAACGAAGATGTTTTCGAAACCACGGATGACTCACTCGTGACGTCCGTTCGACAGCAGTTGCAAACATCTGAGGGTCGAGAAACGTTGCGAGATCACTTTGGTCTATTGGGCCAAAAGTACGTCGGGGCAGTTCTGAGCGGCGATCAAGAAAGCGGTATAGACACCGTATACGGCGTTTATTTCAACAACGATGGAATGATGCTCGGTAATAAACGTTTTGACGTGAACAACGCGGACAACATAATTATCGACGGCATACGATACGCTGGCACACGCGGTCTTTACGAGTTGATCTTTAAGAAATTTCCCAATGACGATATCTACACGGAGGACGATATGCAAACATACAAGAGCATTCTGTTGACGACGAGTGCTCATAAACGCAATTATGATGCTCACGCTCGAATAAATGGCAACAGGGGATACAAGTACACAGAAATAATCGCACCGTTGATTTCGGGTAAAAAAGCTCGAAAAGGTATACCGCGTGCCATGACATTAAACGGCAACAAGATCGACCATATAATTGCATCGTCGATTTCGGGTAAAAAAGCTGGAAAAGGTATACCGCGTGCCATGACATTAAACGACAACAAGATCGACTATGTTCATTGGGACGATTCCAACGAGCTTGTAGATCGTCTCCGATTGCTCGAAGCTTCGCGCCTAGCGGGTCACACCGGTCATGATAACGAGATCCTGTCGATTATCGAGGAACTTCGCGAGGCTGGACTTATTATAAATTAAACCGCGCGTCGGCGAGTCGTTCAATCAACATCGAAATGCCGATCAACAAGTTTGGTATATTGCTCGGAAGAGGCGGTGCGGAACCGTACTATCAATGGAGCGGATTAATCAGAAATTACGTGCGCGATAACGCTCTTTGCATGGTCGCCACCGACTTTGACGCGAAATCGCGCAAGATTCGACGGATAGCGCCGCCTGTAGATGATGGCGATGCAGCCAATAAACGTTACGTGCAGCAGAGCGTGCAAATTTTGAAAGATCAGCAGGATGAAATCGAGAGAAAGATGGCCGCATTCCAGAATAACGTGCAAATTACCCTAAACGAACTTCAAAAGATGATTCAAGATGTAATTGCGAATCATCGCGAATAGATAAGAACGTACATCTGGTCGCTGCGTCAGTTGCGCGTCAGCGTCATGGCTAGTAAGAAGCAATCAACTGAGAAACGGAGGTGGAAGAACTACACGCTCCTGCGAGAAGAAATTTTTCGCGAAGACGCGTCATAGTGCGCGGATACGATGACCTGTGGCAGGCGGATGTGGTCGAGATGCGTCCATACACGCGATTCAACAGAGGCTACTACTACATACTCACCGTTATCGACGTGCTGAGCAAGCACGCATGGGCCGTACCGCTCAAGGCCAAGAGCGGAACCGAGGTTACTACGGCGATAGCGAAAATAATTCGAGACGGCGGAAGATGTCCGACAAATCTGCAGACTGACAAGGGCAAAGAATTTTACAACGCAAACGTGCAGAAACTCTTGAAGAAACATAATATCAATCACTATTCGACCTATTCCGTAATGAAGGCATCGGTCGTCGAACGATTCAATCGCACGCTCAAGAACGATATGTGGAAAATGTTTACGCTCAACGGAAATTACAAATGGATCGACTCGCTGCCGGGTCTCGTATCGGATTACAACGCGCGAAAGCATCGAACTATCGGCATGCGACCCATCGATGTTACCCCCGCGATCGCCGACAAGCTCCTAACAACGGTGTACAGCCACGTAAAGATCGCTGCTCCCGCGCGATTCAAAGTGGGCGACTCGGTACGCGTGAGTAAATTCAAGACAATCTTCGAGAAAGGATACACGCCAAATTGGACCACGGAGGTGTTTAGAATCATCAAAGTGCAGAAAACTAATCCCGTGACGTACCTGTTGGAAGATTCCTGCGGAAAACCCGTCGCCGGCGGCTTCTACGAATACGAGTTACATCGCGTTGCCAATCCCGACGTGTATCTCGTTGAAAAAGTTTTGCGCAAAAGGGGAGATGAGGTTTATGTAAAGTGGTTAGGATTTGATAATTCACACAATTCATGGATACACAAGAATAATGTATTGTAAAAGTTTATTACAATATAAAAACATATTATACATACAAATGAGTCATTTATTTTCATACATATCTAAATGTATTTACAATTGTATTTTACAATGGTATTTTATAATGCCCCCATGGCAGCGTCTCGGTAGAACCGGGTATAATGTATCGCTTATCATCGTACGGACTTAGAGCTATTTTCGTTTCGGACACGGTGTATACCTCGTGCTGTTTGGATCTTATGCAGGCTTGCTGTCGCGTCATTTCAATTTTGTCGCGCAGACATCGCGTGTAATCGTCGAACGTTATCGACCTGGCTACGACGTTACTCTTAACACCTTTAGCCTTTTTCGTATCTTTCTTACCGTCGACTCGCAAGGCGTACATCTTTGCTCTAAGCCCGACGAATTCGGTCATTATCGCACCGTTATTTTCGTCTTTCATTAAACCCGGTACTTTTTTATTGGCGAGTGGGATACCGTACGCATTATCGACCGCGTAATCGCTAGTGTCAAATCTAATAATGTGGCGCTTCATGGTGTCATACACATCGTCGCACTCGATGTGATAAATGAGACTGTCCGTATCGGTGTACGTGACTTTACACTTGTCGCGATACAACGGTAACATATACTCGTGATGAAATTCGTACAAACATGTCTTGGATATATCGAGGATGCACATACCCACGTAGATTGGTTTGTCGAACTTCACCTCGAGTTTTCGCATTTCTATTGCTACTAAATTCTCTGAAAAGACGCTTCGGCTATGAAAATTTGGTTTCGCGATCAATGCCTCCGCGCCGTATCTACCCTCCCAATGAGTCACGAGTCGCACGTCAACGTGATTGCGCACATTCTCCATGGTTTTGTCAAACACAGTAGCATTGTTCATCAATTTGTATAAATTTTTCTCGAAATCATTCTTGGCCAATGTTCTAAATTTCGTATTAAGTTCTATATAATCGCGAAGCCATGGAGATTGCGCGAATTTCAATATGCGGTGAATCTTTGCTACACGGAGACCGTGACGAGTGCACTGCTGCAGGTTGCGATAATGTATGACATAACGTTTCTTATCGTATAATGTTGCGAGGAGCTTGTCCTGCCGCTTACCGGGTGGTTTATCGCGCGTCGGACAGAATGGTAGGTCAGTGTGCGCGTCGTGAAGATGTTGCGGATACTCCAAGTCGACTTCGAGAATGTAGCCTATCGTGGAATCCACCGCAACATCCATAACATTAAAATCGGTTACGTCGTCGACCCATTGAAAATCTGCGTAAGGCAATGGTTGACACATTGCCCAGCCGTATAAGTTGTTTACGTCAAAATACATCAGATATGACGACGGTTTCGATGGATCGTACAACTGCATGTACTTGTTGTTGGCCAGCGCGTATCTGTTTGAACATTGACTCAAACCACCGCGTATGCCGCGTTCGATAAACATGACCATGTCAATGTCGGTGAGCAATTCGAAATTGATACGTGTATGCTTCAACATAGCATCCCACGTAAAACCTGGTAGTGTATAATAATACGCCGGATCGAGTCCATAACTCGCGACGCAGCTATCGCGAAAATTTTCAAAGATATCGGCCAACAGCAAGACATCGGTTTTGAGATATAAATCGCTGTAGTCACCGAGCGTTCCAATGGAGAACCGCTGCCAGACGTTGACGGCGTGCGCGTAATCGCTCTCGGATACGGTGTCACCTGTCAATGAACTATAAAACGAGTCGCGCGGCGGTAAACATGAGTCCTCCAACTTTTCGACGCAGTCAATGTACTCATATGGAAATACGCCTTTTCGTGTCAGCATATCAAAATTTTCTGCGGATATTTTACAAAATTCGCGTTGCAATATTCGCAGTTTATCCTTGCTTAGATAAGATGCCAATTTGTCGAGACTAGCGGTGAGAAACTTGTACGAATCGATAAATCGCAATTTGACGCAAGTTTTCTTATCTTTATCTTCGGTGCTTTTTACGTTTTTTGTAAACGAAATGTATTTCTCTTTTGTGATTGGGAGCAAGTCTACATGTCCTTCGTACGCTGTTGCTATTTCAGTTATAATAAAATGCGCGTCGTAGCCAGATAAATTATGAAAAACTATGGGAATGCAATGCGAATCTTTGTAGTTCAGATTACAGTTTGAGTGCGCGGGACCTCTGTACTGACCGGTCAGATGACAATGATCGCGTACTCGCACGTCGTCTGGCTCGAACGGTTTTTCGCACACGTGACAGTGCGTTGCGCTGTTGAACTTTTCCCACTCGTCTCGCGTGAAATTCGCCATGGGTACATTAGTGGACAAGATTGTCTTTACGTCGTGAGCTAAACGTCTTAGCTCCTCGGCGAACCACGCGACGCAATCCTTATCGCGACGAAACCGATACATTGATAACGAATTGTCGTACGAGCAACGCACGTAGTACCCTATGCTAAACACGCGATGATGTTGATATGTGTACCTGGACGTTTCCGGATCCGCTTCCATCTTCTCCAGGGTACATTCTAGGTCGGCGTATACGATAAATGGAACTCGTTCCTTCCTGTTGTGATTTTTAAAGGCCAACCACTTGTCGTTATCGCTCGGTAACTTGATCGCGCAGTCGTTCATCTCCTGACAGTCGACGGTGTGGGCTTCCAATTTCTCGCTGGAGCCGAAGTAGTGCAAACATCTGTAAATAAAGAATTTTTTAAATATATTTTTACGTAAAAATTATTTTTATTATTTATTAGAATGTATACTCACCGATCGCAAAAGTATTTCCTGTGCTCTTTTTTACTCAATTGCGAGCTCACGAGGCGGGACAGGTTCTTGATCCATGCAAAATGTCCCACGTTGTCGTCATGCACGTACAGCAGATTTACATGCCTGCCCATCTTTCGACCAGTAACCCGTATTGGCAAGATAGCAAGTTCCTTGTTTTTTTTCTCGATGCTGTAGACGTTGATGGAGATGTCGTTGTAATCTTCAAACCGTTTAATATGATCCAACGTCATTGGAAACTTAATGTTTGTAAGATTTAGCACCGACGTGTAATGTGGATACGACGATTCCCGTTCTGCATGTCTCTCGGCTGGATGCAGAGCAGCCACCACTGACCATGCGAAACATGCATTGTCCATTGATCGCACGTTTATTACCGCTCTCTTCACTTTAATTTCTCGCGGTATTTCCACAAAACACCCCGCGTGCAATGGATTGTACTTGTTCACATTTACCGTTAAATTGAGTATACGCGACAACGCCCATCCGCTATCACGTTCCTGGAATTCCTCCAGCTTTGCTAGGGTAGGCTCGATGACGTGTCGCTTGTACCACTCACACAGATCGGACTCACGGAAGAGTTCATAGTTTCTCGTTGCGATACTTTTATTCGCGCGTTTGTCACCCGCAACAAATTCGCCATTAAACATTGTGTTTATTTTTACATTGTCATGTCGTTGCATGACGTTCCGCACACGATCGAGTACAATGTCTCTCGCATCTTTGAGAAATTGATGAGGGCCGATGTGTTTGGAATTTATTACCACACCGGTCAGTATACGACTTTCAAAGGCTGTATCTATCTCGCGCCATCTGAGTCCTGTCTCACTCGCGCTGTATCCTGCACCCACATGCACGAAACGTTGACGTACCGAGTCTTTCAGACCTTCGAGTCGTGCGATACAGGCGACCAACGACTGTTTGAGACCGATCGCTAATCGTGGCCGTTTAATTCGGCTTTGTTCTTCCAACGATTCGATAAACTCGTCGCATCGTTGCTCCCACGCGGTAAAGTCTTCCCTCGAATTTAAAAGGGTGGATTGGTCCAACAACTCTTGCTCCATGTTCCTCTTTCTACCACAATTTGTTGCACTCGCGACTTTCAATTCTCGACTACTGAGCGTATCACCCAGATTCGTCCTTCTATATTCTACTAATGATGCATCGTTTGCTTTTATCATATCTAATTTCATCTCTGTATCCGTACATTTGCGCCTTCCGAAAAAATCTACGATTTGCAGTTTTGCACGTGTGCGATGAAATCATTGCGAGACACGTATGTTCTTGAAAACGATATCGCGCCATTGACTTTCGGTGATTTGATCTGTATCAATGCAGCAGCCGTACATCGGCGCTATTTGCAAAATTTGCAGTTTTGCATGTGTTCGATGAAATCATCGCGAGACATGTATGTTCTTGAAAACAATAACGCTCCATTGACTTATGCGAAATTGCAGAATTTGCAGTTTTGCACGTGTTCGATAAAATCATCGCGAGACACGTCGCGACATGTTCTTGAAAACAATAACGCTTCATTGACTTATGCGAAATTGCAGAATTTGCAGTTTTGCACGTGTTCGATAAAATCATCGCGAGACACGTCGCGACATGTTCTTGAAAACAATAACGCTCCATTGACTTATGCAAAATTGCAAAATTTGCAGTTTTGCACGTGTTCGTTGAAATCATCGCGAGACACGTATGCTCTTGAAAAAAAATCATATTTGATGCCCGATAAGGTAATCTCATGACGAATGTTCTTGACAAAGTTATCACATTTAACATATATGTGGTGGTGGTCACCATGCAGCAGCCATACATTGGCGCTATTTGCAAGATTCGCATTTTTGTACGTATAAATGGTCTGCGAGGATTCTAGCGCGCAGTCGAGAGTTTGAAACGGCATGCTGACACTGTGTGAAAAAAATATGGACAACGCGGGAACAGACAAACGTTATTGTTCATCGATGGTGCGTTTGCTTCGTGACAGAGAACTAGGATTTCGAAACGTGCTCACTCGCACTAACAAGTGGTGCCCAACACATCATGCATTGCAGAGATATCATATTACTGATACAAGTGAAGTGCATCCGATTTGGCCTATTAACTTTCAGATTGTCATGTGTCGTGGCAGAATTAGCGATTATTACGTATCGCGATACAAGCCTGACGATGATGAGTATGGCAATGATATATATAATGGCCATCGGGATGAATACTTATCTGAACCACGCTCACGACTGAAATGTTTAGCGGGTCATAGGTATTGTCATTATGTAGATGACCTTTGTGAGGTTATCCCTGATACGCAAATAGCAATCCGCTACATGGAGCGGTGTCCTCAGCATCGTATCAGGGAGCCTATTTGGATTTGGGGAACATACATTTGGACAGAGGATGGTAATTTATTTAGTGCTACACGTGACAGGTAAAGTGTGACAAAGGGTAGCGAAATGTAGTGTAGAGTTATTTTTAATATATTTTTTTCTGTTTAGTGCCCCCTATAAGTCCCATTATTGAGATAGAGATAGAGGTGTGGTGGCGGGTGCGGATCTGCAATTGAAATGGCATGCTCGCAGCAGCAGCCTTACATCGGCGCTATTTGCAAGATTCGCATTTTTTGTACGTATAAATAGTCTACGAGGATTCTAGAGCGCAGTCAAGAGTTTGATACGGTTCGAGTACGTCGCAAACAGCCTCCAGTTACGATGAACACTTACGGTGCGAACTACTACGTTCCAATTCAGGATGAAACGTGCGAGAAACAGCACAATGAGTAAGTACCGCTAATTTTCGTATATGCTTGTGCAAAAAAAAAATCTTTTATAAACATAATTGTATTTTTTCAGTTTTGATAAACCCCGCTACACGCCTCGTATTTTGGGAAGAAGATTTGCCTTGACATCGACAGCATATAAATTTTTGGATGTTGGAATCAACGCGGGACCTATGTCCTCTGTGGATATACTTATTGGCGATAATCGAGGCAATCGAATAATTTTGCCTCATGCAACGTGGGTGACATTCATCGAAAAACGTGCAGATATTCAGCGACTCGTGCAGTCACCGGCGCCTTCATCGCTAGCGTTTCGAGATCTGGAGCTCGTTAAAATACGTGACGCAGATATTGTAAAGTTGACATCGTGCGACACCAGCTTGTACATGAAACCGTCAACCGTACTCTTCCTATTCGAACTAGAACATTGCGTCGAAAATGTATATTTTCAACTATGTCAAAATGTTCACGGCGTAAGTGAAAAATTTAAACAATTTGTAACAATTTTACGCCAAAATTGTATTACCGATAAATGTAATGCAGTTAGAAGCTTGCATGAAGTTTATGATAAAAATTCGCTAATAGATTGCGAACTGTTGGCGTATGCTGCCGATACTATTGTGTATAATGCGCTACATGATAAATAAATGCATATAATATGATTTAAAAAGTTTTAATTATTTTTCCTTTTCATTTACCGTTCCCTGTCATTAAGCTGTCTTCGTTTATCGTTTAATTAAATGTAATATTAAAAATTAAATATTAAGATCTAAACGATTAAATATCGTCGGCGAAGAAAAGATACGCGATCGTGAGCGAGAACACGAACGGGAGCCGGGAGCCGGGAGCGAGAAAACGCGAGCGAGAACGCGCGAGGGAAAGAGAACGAGAAGACGCGCGCGAACGGGGGAGAGGGATCGCGCGCGACCGTGAAGACGCGCGCGAGCGGGGGACGGGGGGGCGCGAGAGAACATCTACGAGGGGGAGATAACGCGAGCGGGAGCGTGCCGTGTGACGTCACGCGGACCGACGCGGCCATTGCACGCGGACTCCGCGGCGCGGCGAAAACGCGGTCGCCCCTCCCCGCGGCGCGGCGAAAACGCGAACGCGGTCGCCCCTCACCCCGCGGCGCGGCGAAAACGCGAACGCGGGTTCCCTCACCCCGCGGACCCCTCCCCCGCGGGGCCGGAAACGCGGTACCCCCTCCCCCTCCCCCGCGGTGCCCGAAAACGCGGCCCCCCTCCCCTCCCCGCGGCGCCCCGAAAACGCGGTTCCCCCCCTCCCCCTCCCCGCGGCGCCCGAAAACGCGGTTTTCCCCCTCCCCCTCCCCGCGGTACTCCCCCCTCCCGCGGTATACCCCCCGCCCCTCACCCCCCTCGGATCCCTGGGGTAGAACCGGCCTAGCTTACCTACTGTCGCGAATATCGCCCGAGAGGCGACCGCTCGCGCGAACGGCTACGAAGACGAGGTCGCGGAATACCCGATAGTGCTCCGCGCAAATTACAATACGATGAAGAGCGAGATCAAGTGCGCTTTTAGAGTGAACTTTAACAAACCGAACAACGTTGGATCGCTGCTGGGATTCTCGTCGAAGCGTATATTGCAGCCGGGACAGTGGTACGAATCGGACGCGTCGATTAATATTATCAACGTAAACATTATCCGCGTGGAGTGTAACGTGACCGCGGGTGCGTACAGCAACGGCAAACGTGTTCACACGATACACGAATTTTCACCGAGCGTACCACCGGGATATAAGATATCGGAAACGCCTGCGCAGATCATTTACCTGCCGATCATCGCGCGAAGCGTTTCGGATCTAACGATACGCGTCACGGATCAAAACGGACGATTGCTCGATTTTCGAGGAGAAGAGATCACCGTCAGATTACACGTACGACGGCGACAGCGATAACGCGCGACGTGTGAGATGCTCGTGTTGAACGACTCGGAGCACGCGACAGATAAGAATATCTTTACGACTGCGACGATCGACGATATCGTCAAATCGACATTCGGTGGCGTTAAAAAAGAGACGAGAAAGAAGCTCAACGCATCGAACGTTAAATTTTTACAATCTCTGGGATTCGCGGTACAAAACATCTGAAAGCTGACTGTGAACGATGACTGAAATTCTTAACATCGGAGGCGAGCCGGTCTTTGACGATCGCATCGTCAAGATAGAGACTTACACGTACAACCCGTACGCCAACACAACGTTCGAGTATAGCGACGAGATACGAATACCCATACAACAGCAGGATCTGTATACGTTGCCGTGCGAAAGTTTTCTCTACGTCGAAGGAACATTGACGGTGACCAGAGCAGCCGACCAAGCCGATAACGTGGTATTGGGGAATAATTGCGTCGCGTTCATGTTCGATGAAATTCGATACGAGCTTGACGGCGTGGAGATTGATCACTGCAGAAACGTAGGAATAACCAGCACGCTCAAGAACTACGTAACGGTATCGTCCGACAGAAGCGTGATCCTGAGAAACGCCGGCTGGGAGCCACAGAATAACGCGAATGGATACTTCAATTTCTGCGTACCGCTCAACCTGTTACTAGGATTTTGCGAGGATTACAAACGCGTGGTGATCAACGCTCGTCACGAATTGGTCATAATACGATCGCGCAACGACAACAATTGTCTGGTGGGAAATCTCGCGTTGGAGCCTACTCTCAAAATACTCAAGATACAGTGGCGAATGCCTCACGTGGTATTGAGCGAGATCAACAAGCTGTCGATGCTGCGCGCCTTGGAAAAAGGACGATATCTAAGTATGGGTTTCCGTTCGTGGGATCTGTACGAGTATCCCCTGTTGCAGAACACGACCAAGCACTCGTGGGCCATTAAGACCGCGACTCAGCTTGAGAAACCGCGATACGTCGTCTTCGCTCTGCAGACGGGTCGGAAGAACGTCATATCCGCGGACACGAGCCGATTCGACGACTGCAAATTGACCAACGTGAAACTCTACCTAAACTCGGAAGTCTATCCGTATGACGATTTGAATTTGGACTTTGGTAAACACAGATGGGCGATTCTGTACGATATGTACGCGCGTTTCTGCAAGGGCTATTACGGATACGAATATCTCGAGCCGAGTCTCACCGTTTCGACTTTTCTACGCAACGGCCCATTCGTGATCATCGATTGCTCTCGACAAAACGAATCCGTCAAAAACGCCACCGTGGATGTCAGAATAGAATTCGATTGCATGGAGAACGTACCGCCGAATACCTCCGCGTACTGTCTCATCATACACGATCGCGTGATCGAGTACAATCCGTTGACCAATGTAGTGCGCAAAATAGTCTGAGTGTTCGCGGCAACGTCGACGAAAATTTTCTCTCTCTTTCACTCTCGATACAAATTTATGAGAGGGAAAAAAGGGGAGCAGGATATATAAATCAGAGTGTCGCGAAACGCGCGTCATTCCTCTCGATTCACGCATCGAAGAGAGAGAGAGATATCTCTTCATGTCCGCACCAACGTTCGTGGACCTGCAAGGTTTCGTCGTCGGGATGAAATTTGTCGTGAAGGAGGCGGCGGTGCTGAGAAACGGAACCGTTCTGGCGCATTACATCTTTACATGCCCCATGCCGTGGAATCTCCTCACAAAATCCGACAAATCGTGCGCTTCCTGGTTGATTCGCAATCACCATGGATTACGATGGGAAGACGGAAACGTGCCGTGCAGCAAGGTGAAGCGTTTAATTACATCGGCCGTGCTCGGTGAGGAAGAGGACAACGACGACGACGAAATGCCTACTCTCGTGTACGTCAAGGGATGCCAGAAACGAGAATGGCTGGTAGATCTGCTTGAGAATAAAGCGAGAAAAAACCTAAACATCGAGACTCTGGATGCGGATTACGAAGATATCGAATCTTTAAATATTCTAGATGCTACCAATACTATGCGATGTGGAAAACACGTTAAGAATTGTGCGTTGCAAAATGTATTAAAAATATTTAACTGGTGGTCGAAACGTCAGGGAGAATTGTCATCTTTTTAAAAAAATAAATTTTATATGTATGTGTAAATTTTACAACGTTTAATTTCCCTTCCCCATTAGTCGATAGTGTACAAAATTAAAGAATAAGTAGGTATACGTGACGAATTCTAACTCGAGAGCTTCGAGGGGGGGGGGGGTATCAGGTTTCAGCGAACATGTCTGAACATGTTTCGCGGTTGATGTCATGCGGGGGGGGGGTATACGTCTTATATAAAAAAAAAACATCCTACCTTAGTCCCCTCTCCTAAATTTCAGAGCGCTGATTGCGCGTTCCAGAAACATTAATTTCCCCCTCCTTCATCATAGTTTTGAAAGTTGCCGCGTATATTCGATTAATTTTACAACGACGATCAGTCTTGCATCGACCGCTTGTATCAACGGTCCGCGTCTCCATAACCGAGAGAAAAAAATGTTTAGCTCCGCTGAAGGAAGCAGCAGCAGCGGTGGCAGACGCATGAATTATTACGTACCGATTCACGATGGTGATGATGATGATAAAACTCCATCGTACGAGAACAAGTGTAACAAGTAAGTATTCGTTTTTTTTTCTTAAATTATAAAGCTTTATATTTTTTTTTAAATTGCAAATTATAAATTGTATTATTATTTTGAAAGTAATCTCATTTATTTTTTTCTACAGCATTTCGTTGGAGCGTCGCGCGGTTCGTATACTCAGCAGACGATACGCGTTGACGGCTACGGGATACAAATTCCTTGAAGTTGGCGTTAACGTGGGTCCGCCGAGTTACGTGGAGATCGCCGTAGGAGATCATCGAGGAACGGAATTGATACTGTCCCTCGAAACGTGGAAAGGATTCCACGAACAACGGCGAAACATTCAGAATTTCCTTCGATACACTAAAGATACGTGTGATTTTATAAGCGTTGGACCGCTAACGTTGAGAATTTGTACGATTAACGGCGCCAAACTCGTACGTCTCGAGTCTTTAAACGTACGCTTAACGATGACCGAATCGACGTTACACCGTATGCTCGATCTTGATCTGTGCATCGACGCGATGTTCCATCAATTGAGTAGAATTGTCGAGACGGTTGATGTCAAGTTCACGCAATTCTCCAAAATCGCGTCCACTGTAACGGATCCTACGCAAGTGTTAAATGTAATACGCGATAGCGATGCCTTCGATAAACATCAGCTCGTCGATTGTGAGCTCGCAGCTTTATTTTTTAGTGCGCTTCCGTAGTACGTAAGAACAAAAAAAATGTAAAAGAAGAATAAAAAATGTATTTTTTAAAATATAAATCATGTCTTAATTTCTTCACACGCATTTCCATTCGAGCCGTATATGCGACGTTCGACTCGAGCCACTTGAAATTTAAGGTATCGTATATCGTACACTATGAAGCGATGCTCCGGCAACGCTCGCCTATGTGGTGCCGATGCTTCAACGAATCCTTGCTTGCTATTGTAATGCTAGATATATTTTATCTAAATTACTTTTTTCTGAGCTCTAGTTCAGTCCTCTGCAGTCAGTTAAAGTCAGTCCTCTGCAGTCAGTAGTGTGAAAACGTTCGCGAGCAAAGAATATACAAGAAAAAAATGAAAAGATTTCATAGAATCGAAGATCATATTGAAATCGTTCACCCTGCCATCGGGGTATGTATATCTAATACCGTTGCGTGCGTGTCGCCCGGTATGCTTTTCGAACTCCAAGCTGAAGCGTGCAGCGAGCGGTCTTTTAATAAACGAGTCGTTATTTTCGTGAGTGCGCGAGTGTGAATGAGTGTCTGAGAGAAATCACGGACTCACTATCGACCTGGGCGTAACATTTTTGAAAAGCATACCGGACGGCATGCATGAAACAATACGCACATAACTGTATATTTAAATATATATTAAATTAACCATTCTGTTAACGTTATAGTGGGTGTGGGTCGATAACGAACCGATGTGCGAGATCAAACTGTTCAATATGGTGAGGGTGAGGATCCCTCACGTACAGGTGTGTATAAACATTTTTTCATACATAAAAAAATTTTTTTTCATAGATTTTAAATTTTTTTTAAAAAATTTTAAAAAATTTTTTGTATAATTTGTTTTCAGCCAAATTTTATACATTTTGATGAAATCCGAATTCGTGGTTTTATTAATATACATCGCCAGCGTTGGGTACGCTGGGAGCGAGAACTCCTTCGTGATAACAACGACGAAATTTGGGACATTTCGGGGAGAGATGTAGACATCTATGGATTTCGAAGATTATTCGAAATCGAAGACGAGTTTGAGAGAGAAGAAGAAGAAGAAGAAGTGTGGTAATTCTCAAAATTTTTTAAAATTTTATGAATAAATATTTTTATGCTTAATTCCATATATCATTTATTATTCATTTTCCGCTTCCTTCACTATTATTAATATTATTAAGTATATTTCATAATAATAATAATATTTTAAATAATAATTATTAAGTTATTATATTATAATAATAATAATTATTATTAAGTTAAATCCGCGCAAGGGAGAGAAAACGCGAACGAGAAGCGCGCGAGAGAAAACGCGAACGAGAAGACGCGCGCGAAGGAGAGATAACGCGAACGGGGGACGGGAGCGAGAGACCGCGCGCGAGGAAAAGAGAACGCGAACGAGAAGCGCGCGAGGAAGAGATAACGCGAACGGGGACGGGAGCGAGAGAGACCGCGCGCGAGGAAAAGAGAACGCGAACGAGAAGCGCGCGAGGAAGAGATAACGCGAACGGGGACGGGAGCGAGAGAGACCGCGCGCGAGGAAAAGAGAACGCCAACGAGAAGACGCGCGCAAACGGGGGAGAGACAACGGAGGTCGGGAACGAGAGAGAATATCAATGAGGGGGAACGGGAGCGAGCGCGCCGTGTGACGTCACGCGGACCGACGTGGCCGTTGGACGCGGACCCCCATCCCCCGCGGTGCGCTGAAAACGTGAACGCGGTGTCGCGAAATGGTGGCTCGCATGTTCTACAGGGGTGAGATCATTGCAGAGACAAGTGTCTAACTCGCTGTTTTGTTTATATTCGCCGATAAAATTCCAGCAGCCGAACGGCGCCCGTTAGTAATACCCCGCGCCGAAAACGCGAATCCCCTCCCCCGCGGACCCCCTCGCCCTAGAACGCGGACACCTACCCCCCCCCCCGTCGGCGGTACCCCTCGCCCTAGAACGCTGATACCTACCCCCCCCCCCCTCGGCCTAGAACGCAGACACCTACCCCCCCCCCCCCCGCGGACCCCCTCGGTCAAGAACGTGGACACCTAACCCCCCCCCCCCTTGGCGGTACTCCTTGTCAACGATATGTTTATCAATATTTGATAAACAACATGTCCCGACGCGCTCGCCGCCCTCGAGTCCCTCCCCCGCCCCGCTCCCCCCTCGGAGCTCCCGGGGCCGTAGGCACACAGTATTCCTACTGAAAGCTTATAAAACGGTGTTTTTTGGCATGTTCTAAAATAAACTGCAAATAAATTTAAATGTTATGTTTACATAAAATACATAGATTTCAAAATATATACTATCTTTACTTGTTTCGGGTTCGGCCGAGGAAGCCTCGGGACACGAAGGTTTGCCGGAGTTCGCCCTGACAAGGGCGCGAAGCGTGCTTCACAGATCGGCGAGGAGTGTTGGCGAATTTATTGCAGTCGTTTCGTTGTTGGTATAATATTTAATTACAGCAGAGATACAGATGGACACTGTGAGAGGCGTGATCTCACTGCGCGGAAGGCTGAGAGAGTCCCGTGCACGAACTCGCGGCGTCTCGCGGCGCGTGGCCCCGTTCGGAGACGAGCGCTTGATTCGACAGGTCGGTGAGGAGAATCACGTTCTCGCTCACTGAGGTCGTCCACTTCCCCGTTGAAGACGGCTGGTGGAGCGTATGACCTCCGTTTCGCGCGGCGATCGATCGAGGATGCTGGTCGCGGCGAACGGTTTGTCGACCTTTCGGCTCGAGTTCTGTGACAATTCTGTCTTTTCGCGGAGACAATCATTGTCAGTACAGGATTGCTTGGCGGGGACGCCGTGTGCGTTACAGAGGGGGACGAATCGTATCGATCCGTGATCGAACCGCGTTGCGGATTACATGAACGCGTGCGCATGACTCGCATGAGTTCGCATAATTGAACGGGAGCGAAGAGTTATTGGGCGACGCTTCGTGGCAGGGCCGTTGTCTCAGATCGAGAGCTCAGCCTCTGCGATCAGGGCCGTTGAGAGAGATACGGCACCCAACAATTCCTCTCTCGCGAACGGAATTTCGATGTCTATCCTCAACATACCGCCCGCCTCGAAATAAATTTCGAAATATCCACGGTGTGCCCGAGGAGGGCGGTAGGTCGATACGGAAAGATAGAAAATGTCTTATAACTAGTTGAGCGTGGTACGGCGTCACACAAATTTTATGAAAGTAATACAACGCTATTTACATGAGTTTTTTTTTTTTTTTTGAGACGCGGAGAGATAGATCGTGCCGCCCGCCGTGGAATATTTACTGACGACACTTCTGCCGAAGAGGTCAATCCGCGCGCGCTTCACAGTCGATCGGGAGCAGGCATAATTTTACAATCGGACGTTTATATTCGGACGTCGGTGTTCTCACGGTCACCACACGAATTAGTCCGTCTGCGCCAGCGTGGCAATGGGTTACGCGACCGAGCTCCCACTTACAGGGGGGCAACGTAGCATTGCGTAACAATACGAGTTGCCCGACCTTTACCGGTGCTTTCAATCTTCGCCATTTGACGCGTTGCTGCAAGGTGCATTCCGTCTGCCACAGCCGCCAAAAACGTTCGGTTATGTGGCGAACGCTTTGCCAGCGGGATAAGCGGTTCTCGTTTACGTTTAATAAAGAGGGTTCCGGATTGACTGTGAGCGCGGACCCGATTAGGAAATGACCGGGGGTGAGTACTTCGTAATCGTCCAACGTATCACTTAACGGGGCGAGGGGGCGTGAGTTTAAGCACGCTTCTATTCGGCAGAGTAGAGTCGTGAGCTCTTCGAACGTTAACGTGTGGTTCTTCAGAACTCGGCGCAGATGATATTTTACGCTGCGTACGCCCGCTTCCCACAGGCCGCCGAAATGCGGCGCGGACGGGGGAAGGAAATGCCATTGCACGTTATCAGAAGCGGTGGCGTTTAAGAAATTGGGATCGTTCACTGCCGCTCGGTACGCCTGGGCTAATTCCTTGTCGGCTCCGACAAAGGTAGTTCCGTTATCGGAATGCATTGACTCCGGCAATCCTCGACGCGAGCAAAAGCGAGAGTAGGCGTCCAAAAATGCGGGTGTGGAATAATTTCCAACTAATTCCAGGTGTACCGCGCGCGTCGCGAGGCAGACGAAGAGCGCGATATATGCTTTTCGTGAGACAATGCCGCGCCCCCCGGAGGCTCGAACCTGCACCGGCCCTGCGTAATCGACCCCGCAGTGGAGAAAACTGCGGGAGGGCGGTGACACGCGCAAGGACGGGAGATCTCCCATGAGCTGCTGCGGGACGACCGCTCTTTCGCGCGTACAATTCACGCAGTTATGGATAACAGATCTAACTGAACTGCGAGCATTTAAAATCCAAAAGTCACGGCGCAACGTTGCGAGAGTTAATTGCGGGCCTGCGTGAAGGGCGCGCAGATGAGCCTGCCGAATTATTAACGTGACTAACGGGTGGGAAGCGAGCACGATCGGATGCTTCGCGTGATACGAGAGTGGAGCGTTTCTCAGGCGGCCTCCGACTCTTATCAGTCCTTCGCTATCTACAAAGGGATTGAGAGCTAGAATATGGCTTCTTGAATTGACGGGTTGGTGTTGAGTGAGCTCGTGCAGTTCGCGAGGAAATAATTCGGCTTGGATAATTCCGAGCCAGAATGTACGAGCGCGTTGGCATTCGGAGGCTGACAAGGCGCGTCCGTGACAATCAAGAGCGGGGAATTTTTTCGAGTGCCCGCGACAGGAGACGAATCGAATGAGATACGCGGTAACACGAATTAATTTGGCCCAATCTGAAAATTTTGAGGCTAGATCCCACGGCGTGGGGAACCTCGCCGCATGCGTGGTGACAACCTTTTCTTCGATCAACGTTTCCGTTAGAGGCGAGGGAAGACCCTCGGGCCATCGCGTCGCGGGGAACTTCAACCATGGCGGTCCCTGCCACCATAGTGGGTGAGTCGCGAGCTCGTGTCCTAATAGTCCGCGCGAGGCGCAATCTGCTGGGTTTTCCGCGGTCGACACGTGACGCCAGGTCACATCCGGGAGACGGGACTGAATCTCCGCGACGCGGTTCGCGACGAAAGTCTTCCATCTCGAAGGGTGTTGACTTAACCACGCGAGCACGATTTTTGCGTCGATCCAGCAATGACACGCGGAGGAATCGACCGTGATCGATTCTCGTACAAAGGTCATTAAGCGCGCAAGTAGCAACGCGGCGCATAGCTCCAGCCGGGGAACACTTACCGTTTTCACCGGAGCGACTTTCGACTTTCCCATAAGCAAGGAAATAGTTATACGGCCAGATTTGGACAGTACGCGCAGGTAGACCGAGGCGGCGTACGCGACGTTAGACGCATCGGCGAAGCCGTGCAGTTCGCAACGATCAGAGTCCGACTCTTGACCGGTCCAACGGGGCAGGTGAAGCTCGTTGAGCGCGGACAATTGACTATAGTTCGGTTGCCACTCGCGCAATACGTCATGAGGGAGCGGTTCGTCCCACTCGAGCTTGAGACGCCACAATCGTTGCATCAAAATTTTCGCGGTAATCGTGACGGGAGTCACCCAGCCGAGAGGGTCAAACAGTTTCGCGATCGCGGAGAGAATCGATCTCTTTGTTTGCGGAACAAGGGCGTCGATAGCTGCTTGAAATTGAAAGATATCTAGCGCAGGGTTCCAACTTATACCGAGGACTTTCAAACTCTCATCCGTCTTCAAAATTTTGTTACACGCGAGTCCGTGATTCGCGGGATCGATGTCCGACAAAAGCTCCGAAAGATTGCTGGCCCACTTCCTTAACTCAAAGCCACCTTTCCGTAGGAGGGCGATGAGTTGATCGCGGGAGATACGGAGGTCGTCGAGGCGATGCGCGCCGAAGAGAGTTTCATCGATGTATTTTCCCTTCTCGAGGATGAAAACGGCTGAGGGAAATGCCTGTCCTTCGTCGAGCACTAACTGATCGAGCACGCGAAGCGCTAAGTACGGAGCGGCCGCGGTACCATAGGTTACCGTGAGAAGGATGTATTCGCGAAGCGGGTCAGTGGGACTTTCTTGCCAAAGGATGCGTTGATACGTTACATCTCGCGGGTCGACGCGAATTTGCCTATACATTTTAGTCATGTCTGCCGTGTACACGTACTTGAATATTCGCCATCGCAATATTATAGCGGGTAGGTCAGGTTGAAGTTTAGGTCCGACCAGGAGGTGGTCGTTCAACGAGGACCGTTTGACGTGGCGCAGGACGCGTTGAAGACGACGCGCAGATGACTCGTGGCGCTACTTTCTCGCATGACCGCGTGATGCGGGATGAAGACGCGTTGCTCGTCCGCTTCATTTGAAACGGGCACCTCGATCATATGCCCGAGGGTTTCGTAGTCGCGTAAGAATTCGACGTATTCCCGTTGTTGCTCCGGATGAGCAGCTAATCTCCGAACTAAACCTTTGAGATGGTGCTCGGCGATACCTCGAGAATGACCTATATCGATAGGAGGGTCGCTCCTAAACGGGAGGCGGACCATGTATCTGCCGTCGGAACAACGTGAGTGGGTGCGGCGAAAATGCTCCTCACATTTCTCGTCTTCCGGTTTAAGATGCACTTTATGCGGAATCTCCTCGACCTCCCAGAATTTTCTAAGTTCCTGATCGAGGGACAGAGAAAGGCAGTGGTGTGCGTTCACCCTGACAGGCGGTTGATCGGGCGGTGCTGCGACCGAAGTAGTATGCGACTCCACCTTTGACGGGGGGATGGGCCCCGAGATCACCCATCCTAGGACCGAATTTTGCGCGATCGGTTGTCCGACCGCCCCCTTTCGAAGCCCGTCGACTATAAGGACGCTGTAGAGATCGGCGCCGACTATAATACTGATGGGATCGGCGCTCATAGGGTCGGGATCAGCCCATGGGAGATCTTCTAGGTGAGCTAAAGTATGCTCCTGCGACATACGCTTCGGCGCGTATGCCGTTAATGAGTTCAGAATTAACGCGTGCGTCGAGAAGGCCGGAGTCTGCTTGTTTCTTGGCGAAATGTTTACTTGAGCCGCGTGCTGGTATGTTCCGGCGTGTACACAGCCAACAGCCGAAACCGAGGTCGGCATTCGAACGCGTTTCAGTCGTAGACACTGCGCTAGTTTTTCTGTTATGAAGCTCATCTCGGAACCTTGATCGAGTAGAGCGCGAACAATAACAGACCTACCGAGCGGCGAGCTTACGGTGATCCACGCCGTTGCGAGCAAAGCATACGAACGCGTGGTCTTTGAAGACGCGAACAGTGAGTTTACTTCGCTAGTTTTTGCGTCGACGGCCTTCGGCATCTCGGTCGCCGGGGTTACTTCCTCGGTTTTCGGGGAAAAGTCGGAGTCAACATGAAGCAACGTATGATGCGGTTTCTGACAAAGACGGCAGAGAAATTTGCTCGAGCATGCCTTGGCGGCATGATGTGGGCTCAGGCAATTAAAGCAACGTCGTTCCCGTTGCACGATGTCACGTCGTTGACTCGGACTTTTCCCCGTGAATTGCGGACAGACGCTAAACGAGTGCTTAGACTTGCATAGCGAACACTGCTGTACGGCTTTCGCGCATACGTTTGTGCTACTGATTTTATGCGGAGCTCCGGATTTCGCTTTATCGGATGGTGAAAGGGAGAGTTTCCATTCCTCCAAAGCGCGAACTCGATTTTCCAAAAATTTCTTAAAAACTTTGTAAGAGGGAGGATTCCGGTCCTCGCTGTACTTCAGATTCCATGCCTTTTTTGTGACCGCGTCGAGCTTCTGCGTCCCGAGACTCACTAACATGTCGCTCCAGAGCTCGTCCGGAGTACGATTCAATTTATCGAGAGCTGCGACAGCGGTGTGAATGCGGTCAGATAGGGACTGTAACTCGATCGCGGATTCTTTTGTGACTGCGGGCAAGGTCAGCAACGCGATCATATGCACGTTAATTAAGCGGCGTTTGTTCTCGAAACGCGCGTTTAGAGTATTCCACGCGATGTCGAAGTTATCGGCTGTGACTCTTATGTCTTTTACGCAGTCAAGAGCGCGGTCTTTGAGGCACGAAATTAAATAATGCATTCGCGTAAAATTTGATAAGTCCCTATTATTGATAATGAGGGATGTGAATCTGTCGCGGAAACTCTCCCAGTCCTCATACTTGCCGTCGAACGGAGGCAGTTGCATCGGCGGTAGATGGGAAAGCGAAAGGGCGGACGAAAAGCCCGGGGACTGCTGTCCGAAACTGAACGATTGATTCGGGGGTACGTACGGCTCCAGCTCCTCAAGGCACTCGGCCATGTAATCGGATGCGGTTTGGTACGTCTCCTGCGTGGCCTCGAATCTCAGATTCTGGAAGTAGTCGTGACCAGAGCGTTCGGCGACGGGGACGGCGGCCAGGAGAGCACGATGTCCACCCTTAGCCTCCTCCCAGTCCTCCTTCAATGCCTGGAGTCGATTGCGGATTTTCGCCGCGGTCAGATTCTTCTTTCCCAGCTTTTTGAAGTTCTCTAAGGCGCGTTCGATGGCTCGCAGCCGCAGAGACTGGCTTTCCAGCAGCGTTTCCATGATTCAGGAATGACTCCTCGTGTTCGAAAGAAGGGCTCCGAATCCGGCTCGAAGGACCAGATTTGTTTCGGGTTCGGCCGAGGAAGCCTCGGGACACGAAGGTTTGCCGGAGTTCGCCCTGACAAGGGCGCGAAGCGTGCTTCACAGATCGGCGAGGAGTGTTGGCGAATTTATTGCAGTCGTTTCGTTGTTGGTATAATATTTAATTACAGCAGAGATACAGATGGACACTGTGAGAGGCGTGATCTCACTGCGCGGAAGGCTGAGAGAGTCCCGTGCACGAACTCGCGGCGTCTCGCGGCGCGTGGCCCCGTTCGGAGACGAGCGCTTGATTCGACAGGTCGGTGAGGAGAATCACGTTCTCGCTCACTGAGGTCGTCCACTTCCCCGTTGAAGACGGCTGGTGGAGCGTATGACCTCCGTTTCGCGCGGCGATCGATCGAGGATGCTGGTCGCGGCGAACGGTTTGTCGACCTTTCGGCTCGAGTTCTGTGACAATTCTGTCTTTTCGCGGAGACAATCATTGTCAGTACAGGATTGCTTGGCGGGGACGCCGTGTGCGTTACAGAGGGGGACGAATCGTATCGATCCGTGATCGAACCGCGTTGCGGATTACATGAACGCGTGCGCATGACTCGCATGAGTTCGCATAATTGAACGGGAGCGAAGAGTTATTGGGCGACGCTTCGTGGCAGGGCCGTTGTCTCAGATCGAGAGCTCAGCCTCTGCGATCAGGGCCGTTGAGAGAGATACGGCACCCAACAATTCCTCTCTCGCGAACGGAATTTCGATGTCTATCCTCAACATACCGCCCGCCTCGAAATAAATTTCGAAATATCCACGGTGTGCCCGAGGAGGGCGGTAGGTCGATACGGAAAGATAGAAAATGTCTTATAACTAGTTGAGCGTGGTACGGCGTCACACAAATTTTATGAAAGTAATACAACGCTATTTACATGAGTTTTTTTTTTTTTTTTGAGACGCGGAGAGATAGATCGTGCCGCCCGCCGTGGAATATTTACTGACGACACTTCTGCCGAAGAGGTCAATCCGCGCGCGCTTCACAGTCGATCGGGAGCAGGCATAATTTTACAATCGGACGTTTATATTCGGACGTCGGTGTTCTCACGGTCACCACACGAATTAGTCCGTCTGCGCCAGCGTGGCAATGGGTTACGCGACCGAGCTCCCACTTACAGGGGGGCAACGTAGCATTGCGTAACAATACGAGTTGCCCGACCTTTACCGGTGCTTTCAATCTTCGCCATTTGACGCGTTGCTGCAAGGTGCATTCCGTCTGCCACAGCCGCCAAAAACGTTCGGTTATGTGGCGAACGCTTTGCCAGCGGGATAAGCGGTTCTCGTTTACGTTTAATAAAGAGGGTTCCGGATTGACTGTGAGCGCGGACCCGATTAGGAAATGACCGGGGGTGAGTACTTCGTAATCGTCCAACGTATCACTTAACGGGGCGAGGGGGCGTGAGTTTAAGCACGCTTCTATTCGGCAGAGTAGAGTCGTGAGCTCTTCGAACGTTAACGTGTGGTTCTTCAGAACTCGGCGCAGATGATATTTACGCTGCGTACGCCCGCTTCCCACAGGCCGCCGAAATGCGGCGCGGACGGGGGAAGGAAATGCCATTGCACGTTATCAGAAGCGGTGGCGTTTAAGAAATTGGGATCGTTCACTGCCGCTCGGTACGCCTGGGCTAATTCCTTGTCGGCTCCGACAAAGGTAGTTCCGTTATCGGAATGCATTGACTCCGGCAATCCTCGACGCGAGCAAAAGCGAGAGTAGGCGTCCAAAAATGCGGGTGTGGAATAATTTCCAACTAATTCCAGGTGTACCGCGCGCGTCGCGAGGCAGACGAAGAGCGCGATATATGCTTTTCGTGAGACAATGCCGCGCCCCCCGGAGGCTCGAACCTGCACCGGCCCTGCGTAATCGACCCCGCAGTGGAGAAAACTGCGGGAGGGCGGTGACACGCGCAAGGACGGGAGATCTCCCATGAGCTGCTGCGGGACGACCGCTCTTTCGCGCGTACAATTCACGCAGTTATGGATAACAGATCTAACTGAACTGCGAGCATTTAAAATCCAAAAGTCACGGCGCAACGTTGCGAGAGTTAATTGCGGGCCTGCGTGAAGGGCGCGCAGATGAGCCTGCCGAATTATTAACGTGACTAACGGGTGGGAAGCGAGCACGATCGGATGCTTCGCGTGATACGAGAGTGGAGCGTTTCTCAGGCGGCCTCCGACTCTTATCAGTCCTTCGCTATCTACAAAGGGATTGAGAGCTAGAATATGGCTTCTTGAATTGACGGGTTGGTGTTGAGTGAGCTCGTGCAGTTCGCGAGGAAATAATTCGGCTTGGATAATTCCGAGCCAGAATGTACGAGCGCGTTGGCATTCGGAGGCTGACAAGGCGCGTCCGTGACAATCAAGAGCGGGGAATTTTTTCGAGTGCCCGCGACAGGAGACGAATCGAATGAGATACGCGGTAACACGAATTAATTTGGCCCAATCTGAAAATTTTGAGGCTAGATCCCACGGCGTGGGGAACCTCGCCGCATGCGTGGTGACAACCTTTTCTTCGATCAACGTTTCCGTTAGAGGCGAGGGAAGACCCTCGGGCCATCGCGTCGCGGGGAACTTCAACCATGGCGGTCCCTGCCACCATAGTGGGTGAGTCGCGAGCTCGTGTCCTAATAGTCCGCGCGAGGCGCAATCTGCTGGGTTTTCCGCGGTCGACACGTGACGCCAGGTCACATCCGGGAGACGGGACTGAATCTCCGCGACGCGGTTCGCGACGAAAGTCTTCCATCTCGAAGGGTGTTGACTTAACCACGCGAGCACGATTTTTGCGTCGATCCAGCAATGACACGCGGAGGAATCGACCGTGATCGATTCTCGTACAAAGGTCATTAAGCGCGCAAGTAGCAACGCGGCGCATAGCTCCAGCCGGGGAACACTTACCGTTTTCACCGGAGCGACTTTCGACTTTCCCATAAGCAAGGAAATAGTTATACGGCCAGATTTGGACAGTACGCGCAGGTAGACCGAGGCGGCGTACGCGACGTTAGACGCATCGGCGAAGCCGTGCAGTTCGCAACGATCAGAGTCCGACTCTTGACCGGTCCAACGGGGCAGGTGAAGCTCGTTGAGCGCGGACAATTGACTATAGTTCGGTTGCCACTCGCGCAATACGTCATGAGGGAGCGGTTCGTCCCACTCGAGCTTGAGACGCCACAATCGTTGCATCAAAATTTTCGCGGTAATCGTGACGGGAGTCACCCAGCCGAGAGGGTCAAACAGTTTCGCGATCGCGGAGAGAATCGATCTCTTTGTTTGCGGAACAAGGGCGTCGATAGCTGCTTGAAATTGAAAGATATCTAGCGCAGGGTTCCAACTTATACCGAGGACTTTCAAACTCTCATCCGTCTTCAAAATTTTGTTACACGCGAGTCCGTGATTCGCGGGATCGATGTCCGACAAAAGCTCCGAAAGATTGCTGGCCCACTTCCTTAACTCAAAGCCACCTTTCCGTAGGAGGGCGATGAGTTGATCGCGGGAGATACGGAGGTCGTCGAGGCGATGCGCGCCGAAGAGAGTTTCATCGATGTATTTTCCCTTCTCGAGGATGAAAACGGCTGAGGGAAATGCCTGTCCTTCGTCGAGCACTAACTGATCGAGCACGCGAAGCGCTAAGTACGGAGCGGCCGCGGTACCATAGGTTACCGTGAGAAGGATGTATTCGCGAAGCGGGTCAGTGGGACTTTCTTGCCAAAGGATGCGTTGATACGTTACATCTCGCGGGTCGACGCGAATTTGCCTATACATTTTAGTCATGTCTGCCGTGTACACGTACTTGAATATTCGCCATCGCAATATTATAGCGGGTAGGTCAGGTTGAAGTTTAGGTCCGACCAGGAGGTGGTCGTTCAACGAGGACCGTTTGACGTGGCGCAGGACGCGTTGAAGACGACGCGCAGATGACTCGTGGCGCTACTTTCTCGCATGACCGCGTGATGCGGGATGAAGACGCGTTGCTCGTCCGCTTCATTTGAAACGGGCACCTCGATCATATGCCCGAGGGTTTCGTAGTCGCGTAAGAATTCGACGTATTCCCGTTGTTGCTCCGGATGAGCAGCTAATCTCCGAACTAAACCTTTGAGATGGTGCTCGGCGATACCTCGAGAATGACCTATATCGATAGGAGGGTCGCTCCTAAACGGGAGGCGGACCATGTATCTGCCGTCGGAACAACGTGAGTGGGTGCGGCGAAAATGCTCCTCACATTTCTCGTCTTCCGGTTTAAGATGCACTTTATGCGGAATCTCCTCGACCTCCCAGAATTTTCTAAGTTCCTGATCGAGGGACAGAGAAAGGCAGTGGTGTGCGTTCACCCTGACAGGCGGTTGATCGGGCGGTGCTGCGACCGAAGTAGTATGCGACTCCACCTTTGACGGGGGGATGGGCCCCGAGATCACCCATCCTAGGACCGAATTTTGCGCGATCGGTTGTCCGACCGCCCCCTTTCGAAGCCCGTCGACTATAAGGACGCTGTAGAGATCGGCGCCGACTATAATACTGATGGGATCGGCGCTCATAGGGTCGGGATCAGCCCATGGGAGATCTTCTAGGTGAGCTAAAGTATGCTCCTGCGACATACGCTTCGGCGCGTATGCCGTTAATGAGTTCAGAATTAACGCGTGCGTCGAGAAGGCCGGAGTCTGCTTGTTTCTTGGCGAAATGTTTACTTGAGCCGCGTGCTGGTATGTTCCGGCGTGTACACAGCCAACAGCCGAAACCGAGGTCGGCATTCGAACGCGTTTCAGTCGTAGACACTGCGCTAGTTTTTCTGTTATGAAGCTCATCTCGGAACCTTGATCGAGTAGAGCGCGAACAATAACAGACCTACCGAGCGGCGAGCTTACGGTGATCCACGCCGTTGCGAGCAAAGCATACGAACGCGTGGTCTTTGAAGACGCGAACAGTGAGTTTACTTCGCTAGTTTTTGCGTCGACGGCCTTCGGCATCTCGGTCGCCGGGGTTACTTCCTCGGTTTTCGGGGAAAAGTCGGAGTCAACATGAAGCAACGTATGATGCGGTTTCTGACAAAGACGGCAGAGAAATTTGCTCGAGCATGCCTTGGCGGCATGATGTGGGCTCAGGCAATTAAAGCAACGTCGTTCCCGTTGCACGATGTCACGTCGTTGACTCGGACTTTTCCCCGTGAATTGCGGACAGACGCTAAACGAGTGCTTAGACTTGCATAGCGAACACTGCTGTACGGCTTTCGCGCATACGTTTGTGCTACTGATTTTATGCGGAGCTCCGGATTTCGCTTTATCGGATGGTGAAAGGGAGAGTTTCCATTCCTCCAAAGCGCGAACTCGATTTTCCAAAAATTTCTTAAAAACTTTGTAAGAGGGAGGATTCCGGTCCTCGCTGTACTTCAGATTCCATGCCTTTTTTGTGACCGCGTCGAGCTTCTGCGTCCCGAGACTCACTAACATGTCGCTCCAGAGCTCGTCCGGAGTACGATTCAATTTATCGAGAGCTGCGACAGCGGTGTGAATGCGGTCAGATAGGGACTGTAACTCGATCGCGGATTCTTTTGTGACTGCGGGCAAGGTCAGCAACGCGATCATATGCACGTTAATTAAGCGGCGTTTGTTCTCGAAACGCGCGTTTAGAGTATTCCACGCGATGTCGAAGTTATCGGCTGTGACTCTTATGTCTTTTACGCAGTCAAGAGCGCGGTCTTTGAGGCACGAAATTAAATAATGCATTCGCGTAAAATTTGATAAGTCCCTATTATTGATAATGAGGGATGTGAATCTGTCGCGGAAACTCTCCCAGTCCTCATACTTGCCGTCGAACGGAGGCAGTTGCATCGGCGGTAGATGGGAAAGCGAAAGGGCGGACGAAAAGCCCGGGGACTGCTGTCCGAAACTGAACGATTGATTCGGGGGTACGTACGGCTCCAGCTCCTCAAGGCACTCGGCCATGTAATCGGATGCGGTTTGGTACGTCTCCTGCGTGGCCTCGAATCTCAGATTCTGGAAGTAGTCGTGACCAGAGCGTTCGGCGACGGGGACGGCGGCCAGGAGAGCACGATGTCCACCCTTAGCCTCCTCCCAGTCCTCCTTCAATGCCTGGAGTCGATTGCGGATTTTCGCCGCGGTCAGATTCTTCTTTCCCAGCTTTTTGAAGTTCTCTAAGGCGCGTTCGATGGCTCGCAGCCGCAGAGACTGGCTTTCCAGCAGCGTTTCCATGATTCAGGAATGACTCCTCGTGTTCGAAAGAAGGGCTCCGAATCCGGCTCGAAGGACCAGATTTGTTTCGGGTTCGGCCGAGGAAGCCTCGGGACACGAAGGTTTGCCGGAGTTCGCCCTGACAAGGGCGCGAAGCGTGCTTCACAGATCGGCGAGGAGTGTTGGCGAATTTATTGCAGTCGTTTCGTTGTTGGTATAATATTTAATTACAGCAGAGATACAGATGGACACTGTGAGAGGCGTGATCTCACTGCGCGGAAGGCTGAGAGAGTCCCGTGCACGAACTCGCGGCGTCTCGCGGCGCGTGGCCCCGTTCGGAGACGAGCGCTTGATTCGACAGGTCGGTGAGGAGAATCACGTTCTCGCTCACTGAGGTCGTCCACTTCCCCGTTGAAGACGGCTGGTGGAGCGTATGACCTCCGTTTCGCGCGGCGATCGATCGAGGATGCTGGTCGCGGCGAACGGTTTGTCGACCTTTCGGCTCGAGTTCTGTGACAATTCTGTCTTTTCGCGGAGACAATCATTGTCAGTACAGGATTGCTTGGCGGGGACGCCGTGTGCGTTACAGAGGGGGACGAATCGTATCGATCCGTGATCGAACCGCGTTGCGGATTACATGAACGCGTGCGCATGACTCGCATGAGTTCGCATAATTGAACGGGAGCGAAGAGTTATTGGGCGACGCTTCGTGGCAGGGCCGTTGTCTCAGATCGAGAGCTCAGCCTCTGCGATCAGGGCCGTTGAGAGAGATACGGCACCCAACAATTCCTCTCTCGCGAACGGAATTTCGATGTCTATCCTCAACATTACTCTTTAAAAACATTTATTTTTTCAGATTTTCTATTGCACAATCACTATAACAAATGTGTTAATGGAAAAAAATATAACTAAATTAAAAAAACTAACAGCATAAAATAAACTATAGGAAGGAAGGCTGGCTGATTTTCGAGTTATAAAAAGGTCATTAACTTAAATTTAAAAACAAAATCTTGTTTAATTAAACAAATTTTAAATACAATTAACGTTTTACGTTTCGACTTTATATACTTAGTCTTCTTCAGAAACCTGATACATAAGAAATAATACATAAAAAATAATTAAAAAATAAAAAGAAATAAAATTGCTACAGATAAAAAAGATAGAGAACAAAGCCGCATACTTTGGACTGACTTGCCAGAAATGTAGCTAAGATCTACACTATGACATAGCATAGACCTTAGCCACAATTAATGTATTGTGACGTTGCAGTTTCGCTGCATCGTTGCAGCGCCCCGCCGCCGTCACAAGGCGCGGGTTTCGCGACCTTTTTCACGCCCGAAGACGGTTCAACGAATCGATGCGAGATCTCCAGGGGCATGTTATAATTGCGTTACGATATTCTGATCCTTTTTGTTATATTTTGTATTATTGCGTGGCGCCTCATCGAGCCGGGACCCGGAGTTTCCTGAGAGGGTACAGAGGAAGCGGAAGCGGAGTCGACGAAAAGGATGGAGGCGAGAAATCGGACGGCGGAAAGCGGATCGAAGCGGACCCGTAATGGCAGGGCCCTGGGACTCCGGGGCGGAATCAGCTCACCTGCCCTCCTCGCACTACTGACCGGATTCCGGGATGGATGGCCACCATCCCCGAACCGAAAGGGAGGAACGCGGAGGCATACACGTCCCGTCCGCTGTCGGGAAGAATCCCGGAAAAATTGCCGCGCGAGCGAAGGGCCGTTTGGCGCCCTGCGGAAAGCCGTAATTCACGGCCCTACGCAAGAATCCACCGCGAGCCTGCGAGCTCACCCCTCATTAGTTCGCGCTCCAACGTCGCGGGGCCGCGCACGCCCGGGGTGGGGCGCGCTATCGATTCCGCCATCGAACAGAATTTCGGGAGCATTCTTTGATTGTCCTCGCCAGCCGAAACACGCACGATTTAAGTCGCGGTAATTTTGTGCTTCGCACTTCGGCATTTCATACGTTGGAGCTTGTCGAACTCCTAGCAGCTACTCTTCCGACCCTTGGGACGACGGCGAAGATCCTCGGGAGAGAATCAACCTACGGTGAGGTTGCCTCGGTAATGTTCTATGTAAACCCACGACACCGCTCCCCGGGTCGCGCTCTCGCTCTGGAATATTCGCGATAATTAGCGTATTCGCCGACAAGGCGTATTTAGCGATCGATAGCGAGAGCGAGGGGCACCGGAATGGTCTCGTGGCCGTGGGATCGTGATCGAAATCTACGAACTCCTGGAGATCGCGGTAGGCGCGTCGATGACGACGTTCGACATCGCGAATACGCCATTTCTCGCGCCCTTCGCGTTCACGACCGCGTGGCTCGTTGTGCGTGGTACTTCGCCCGGTCGAATCTTAGATTCCGCACGCGATATTAATTGCATCAGACGGTTATTCGCGTTGGTTTAATTGCGTTACTTGCGATTCGCGTCCGGACACTTAGATTATCCTCGCGATATCGGCTGCGTCGAGATATTATTCGCGTGATTGCGTCCTGATGGCCCCGGCATTATCGTATGATTCGCGTCAGAGTCTTGCGTTCAAGCATTCATGTAGGATGGTAATTGCGAGAGAACGTCGTTCATGCCGACATATTATTTGCGCGAGATTATTGTTCGTGCCGACTAACTTCGGGCGTTAAGATATTATTCGCGTTAGGATGTTGTTTGCCTTAGGATACCATTCGCGTCGACCTAATATTGCGTCTCGTTATTACTCACGGTAATGCAGTAATCTTTTTCGCGTTAATTCGAGTATTTCGCGTTACGCCGAGTGCCTCGGCGAATCATTTTTCGCGTTGGACTATCGCTGACGATCGCGGGTGTTGCGTTCGATCAGAATCACTTGCGTTAGTCTCGGGTTCCTGCGTTAGAATAAATCCGTAATTTCGCGTTAGTTATAGTATTGCTTGCGGTAATTCCGCATATTTCCTCGCGTTAGAGTAGTATTTCGCGTTACGTCGAGCGCCTCGGCGCCTTATTCTTCGCGCTAGGATATCCTCGCACAGTGGTCTATTTCCCGAAAAAGGTGAACTTTATTCAAAATTGGGACTTGCACGTATGAAGTTTAAACTTGAGGGTAATAATGTCCTATATAACCTTTGTGATTTGAGGTACTAACTGGGTTGCATAACTTTAAGGAAAAGATTACAGAAACTGAAAATAGCCAAAATTTGTATTTGTCTTTTAACATTATTTTTTAAAAAAGAATATAAAGATCAGAATACCATTGAGTAGTACAGCGTTTTTCGACAATAAAAAACATTAATTATTCACCCCTTCCACTTTTCATCGCGTTCACGCTGCAAGTAGCGTAGGCATTCGTTTTCTAAAGTTGTCGTCCCTATTATGTTTGGAAGGACGTTCCAGGATTTTATGCAAAAGGTCTAGTTGTATTCAGTAAGGCTAAAACTAACAATCTATACTTAATTTAGCTGCGGATAGGTGCGGATGTACTCGTGAACTCCTTTATAAGTTCAGCGATCTTCCAATAAATACAACGTTTTACGCGTTTAGTGTAGTCCGCGTGTTCAATAATATTTTCGTCAAAATCTTTTAAAGAGACGTTGTTTTTTTTTACCAAAAACAACATTTATCGTAAATAATTAGCCAAATTTTACTTAAAAAAAGGTATACGTCAATAGTAAGCGTGGGTCTTTGATGTCCGTACGAGATTTGACTTGCTCGGCATTTGTTGATATGGTGCGTTTTCCAAACAAGTGACACAAGTCGACACAAACATTGCTCTATCTTTCTTTTTCGGCAATGAGTAACAGACAAAACTACACGTTTGTCACTTGTGGGGCGCCAGACAGGCGCGATTGTCGGTTCTCAAGTTGCGCGCAGATATTGTTTTATCTCGGACGCCCTATATTGTCAGGTTATAGATATTAACGGAGGGTTAATATCTATAACATGGCCAATTATAAAGTGACGCGGCAAATGCTGCATAATCTAATGATGAATGTGAAATATGAAAAAAGTGATGGTATAGAAACTGTGAAAAAAAATTGTGTATTGGACTATTTACATACATTATTCAATACAAATGGTGATAAGAAAGCTGGAGCTGCATTGGTTACATATGTAAGAGAGAATTTCTTCTCGCCTTACTTCAAAAAGTGGAAAGAAGTTAATCGTAGGCGAGATGTGTTTGAAAAGAAGTTAGCAAAATGGTTGCATGTAGAATTGGAGTTTCCCGATATTGTTCTTCGTTGTTTGCCTGGTTCGTCAACTTTAGAAGCTGATAATATAAGTAAGTTGTTTATACCAGATAACTTTAATTATGGCTGGATGTACATTCTTTTCTATTCGTAAAAAAACGGATATTCGTACATAAAAAGATCAACTGCTATTTACTACAATAATTGCAATCTTCTAGAAAAAAACGGTCGTCCTGAAGTAAGCTTTGACTTATGTACTACACCGGTGAAAAGACGGAAATCGAAAGCTCTGAGAGATGCGACCTCAACTGATATGTTGGTATTTTCAACAACGATGAAATTGAGAGAAGAAGGACACTATGCGTCTGCCCAATTGTTAACTGAAGCGACAACACCAACCCGAAGCAAAGGGAAACAGATACTGGAAAAATGGAAGAAGTCATCGGCATCGAAGCCATGTACTGCCATGTCACCCCAGAGGGCAATTTCGTTAATAATAAGTGAAAACTTAACAAAAAAACAGTATTTGACTTTGCGGCGTACTGCGCGGGAACATGGCCATGACTTATACCCGAGTTACAATAGTATTCTGGCTGCAAAAAATTCTTTATATCCCACGAATGTATCTATTACGGAGAGCAAATGCGAAGTATGTTTGATTTTGAAGTACGAACGTATATTTTTTACCTACACTTGATTACAAATTTAAGACTTATATTTAACATTTTCAACAGGTACCATTGCAGGATTTGGTAGACAAAACCTGTGAAAGTATCGTTGACAGTTTGCCACCATTATCAGAAGTTAAAGAAGGCCTCACGTTGACCTGCAAATTAGGATTCGATGGGAGTAGTGGGCACTCGCAATACAAGCAGCGGACATCGAAGAATATTTCTTTTGAGAGCGTTTTTATCACTTCCATTGTACCGATACAGCTGATGGATAGCTCGAACACTGCTATATGGAAAAATCCTAGACCTTCTTCAACCCGATTTTGTAGGCCGATAAGAGTACAGTGGTTGCACGAAACAGATGAAGTTTCGAAGGCGGAAGAAGCGTACCTCAATCAACAAATTGACCAGTTGAAGCCATATGAATCAAAAATCGGTCAAATCAATTTTTCTATGCATTTAACCATGGTAGATGGAAAGGTATGGTAGATAAATATATAGATTACGAAGATAAAACACTGACTTATTAACATAATTGTGTATTTTAGGTATGCAATGCTTTAAGTAATTCATCCGCAATGTGTTGCTACATATGTGGTGCCACGCCTAAAGAGATGAATTTTATTCTGTCTCTTCGGAGTCGATCTGTTAACACCGCAAAATTCCGATTTGGTTTATCGGTACTACATGCACATATTAGATTTTTCGAATGCCTGCTTCATATTGCGTACCGCCTTGATGTAAAAACTTGGAAGGTAAGTCGAGTGGTTGGTACAATAATTTATTGTAGTTGGTAGCAACATACTAGTTGTGCAGTGCATTCTAAAGCTATATTTATGATTATTTTTGCAGGTATCAAAAACAATAAAGCCTTTAGTGAATGAAAGAAAGAAAAAATTGCAGGACGCATTCCGAGAGAAGATGGGGCTCCTCGTCGACATACCAAAGCCAGGCTTCGGCACCAGCAACGATGGAAATACCGCCAGACGTTTTTTTAAAAATCCTAAATTGTCTGCCGAAATATCTGGTAAATATCATAACTAAAGTACAGTTAATTATTTTAAATATGATCTCATAATCTGTAATATGGTTGGAACATAATAACTCAGTTTATTATTTTGTACATTATATTTTTAGGTATCGATGAAAATCTGATTAGGCGTTTCGGCGTTATTCTTAAAGCCATGAGTGCTGGATTGCCAATAAACGTAAAAACTTTCGAAGTATATTGCCTGGATACTGCAGAAACGTACGTAAAGTTATACAATTGGTACTACATGCCTGCATCCGTCCACAAGATTTTGATTCACGGACCTGCTGTTATTCAAAACTTTATGGTGCCGATTGGACAGCTGAGTGAAGAGGCAGCCGAATCGAAAAATAAAGAATTTAAATTTTTTCGGGAGTATTTTACAAGGAAGAGCTCCCGAGAAAATACAAATGCGGACCTATTTAATAGACTCCTTCTGAGTTCCGATCCGCTTTTAAGCACAATATCTTATAAAAACTTGCCAAAAGAAAATAAGTCACAAATAGATCCAGAGATAAACAATCTATTACTCATAGAAGAAAATCAGGCTGAAGGTAGTTGTTACTGTACATCTATGTATATTTGACCTCGCACTTACGATTACAAGGACAATAATAAACTCATTATTATATTACAGATCGGGCTCAACAAGAAGGAGAAGATGATGATGACGATTGCGATTACGAAGAGGAGGAAGAGGAGGAGGAGCAAGAAGAAGAAGATAATGATAATGATGAAAGAAATGTCAAATAAATAAATAAATGTACCATAAAAACCAGATTTTCAATATAATTGTAATTGACATACTTGCTAATAACATATAGTTTTTTAAGTCATGACCCCTGTGGCACTTTTTGGTACAGGGTTAGCGCCATAACAACCTCAAAATTGGATTCAGCGACTCGAAAAACCCATTTGTTTATGTAATTGAAGTTGAAATGAGCTAATTCATAATTTTCAACGTTCTGACCCCCTGTGGCACATTTTGGTTAGGGTATGGAGCCAAAAAAACCTTAAAAATGGATTTGCCATGTTTGAAAACTTAAGAAACACTCGATTTCATATGTCTAATGGTTACTGTGAATAAAGTTCACCTTTTTCGGGAAATAGACCACTGTGCCTCGGCGATATCACACCTTGCGTTCGTTCACTGAGAAAAAAAATCGTTGATTCAAAGAAATATTATTTGATTCAACTAAATGCAGCGGTCACGGGCTGTCAAGCTAACATTTGTTAATTCAACAAATATTATATAAAATAAAATAAAATATTTCTTGATATTACTCACGTATATTTGATTTAAATATATTAATATTTACATTAAACAAATCACACCAACTAAACGAGTTTAGTCAAATTAACAACATTTTTTCTCAGTGTTCCCTCTTGCGTTGGGACGTTACTCGCGTCACGCTCATTCTCTGCGTTAGTTTAAGATTATTCCCCGCGTTAGATTAAGATTATTACTTGCGTTAGATTAAGATTATTTGGCGACAGAATTCCTGTGCGGTTTTGGGACGTGGCGTTCACGCGCTCCGAGCGTGGCCCACGACACCTTCGCGATACTTCGTGTTACTGATACTATTATTTCGCGTCTATTCCGGTCATTTCATATTCGGCTGTGTCGTTTTGCCGATATACTATGTTAGTTGTAAGTTTAATTTGCTTGATACGACGCATTCCGCGCGTTTGCTGTGAATTAACGTATTATTTAATCTGTTCCGTTTACTGTATCTTATCCAAGCTCGAGACTAAAATCTTTCATGCTACGTTATCTAACTGCGTTCATTTACAATCGGAACCATTTATCTAATATCTGAGTTTGACATTCTCCTCTTTCTTTTGCTTATTAATTATACAATCAATGTCTGACTTTCATAATGGCATTCTTCTTCTGTTCATTGATTACGCGATTATTTACAATAAACTTTGTTCTCTGATCAAGAGACACGGTAGTGTCTCGCGCCAAGTACACGCGGAGCGAGACCGACCGTGACTCTTTTACGCGACGCGACGAGTTGCGAGTACTCGAGATGTTGAGATCTCATATAACGAGTGAACGGATCAAGTTTTAAGTAGGCTTGATCGATAGCTTGGGTCGATTTGGGGGGGGTTTCTCTTATAATATTCCGCTACGTGCCCTACGAGCGGAAATATTGCGACGCAAAGTCCAAATGTGAAAATTTATTTTTAAGATACTACTTCTTTTACTTCTACGTCGACCGTCTCTCATGCCATGCCATCATTTCATTGGCTGGAGTCGCGTCCTTTTCACTTTTTCGACACCAGGGCGGTGCTAGTATCGCCAGCACATATGTATACGTGTGTGTACTGCGCGAGTGTAGATAGTGCGTTTAGCGCGCTGTCAGTCAGTTCATATATATCACGTGATCAGAGAAAATGTCCCTTTCACTTTTTCGACACTGGCGGCGCTTTCGCGCAGTGCAGATATAGGCTGCGTTCGGGGAGCACGCTATTAGCGCTATTGCATCATTCTATCTTTATCGCTCATCAAGTGTAGAACAAGGATAGAATAAGCAAATAGCGCTAATAGCGCGCTCCCCGAACGCAGCCAATAGGCTGCGTTCGGGGAGCGCGCTATTAGCGTTATTTGCTTATTCTATCCTTGTTCTACACTTGATGAGCGATAAAGATAGAATGATGCAATAGCGCTAATAGCGCGCTCCCCGAACGCAGCCATAGTGCGTTCATACGTGTGTGCTGTACTGCGCGCAGTGCAGATAGTGCGTTCAGTGCGCTGTCACGTCACAGTCAGTTCACTTAACCTATATCGTTGAGAGAACGGTAGTGTCGTCGGAGCGAGACCGACCGTGATGTGATAGTAACTTACGATAATTTACTCGTTTACGCGGAGTAAATTATCGTAAGTTATCTCCCGTTTACGCGAAGGAATTATTCGTAAGTTACTACAAAAGTAACGCTCGCGTAAACGTATGATATACGTGATGATGACTCTTTACGCGACGCGACGATTAATTCAAGGTAATTGTTTTAATAATATAATTATCCTATCCTATATATAACTACGTTTACGCGAGTGTTTACACAGGTTAACCTAGATTGTTGTGCATAACATGGATCTTTCTTATTTACTCGCATGGAGGAAACGATCGTCGCTAATCAGAGACTGTTTTTTCTTCATCATTGAGGAATATAATTATATCTTGGGTGAGTTTATCTTAGATTTTAATTATTATACTTTACTGCAAATTTTCAAAACGTTTTATTTCATGTATCTTAGCACGTCTGAAAGAAACGAAGAGATATTAACGGAAATGAAATTTATATTATCACAGCTTTTGATGAATTTATTGAGAAAGTTATGCACCGGACGATCATTCGATTTGCAATTAGGGCTATCGGTTCTCTTTATGTTATCAGAACAAGAGGCGTGCAGTTGGCTTTCCACCGTTTCTACATCGTAAGAAAATAAATCTATTTTTCGATAATTAATTTTCGATAATAATGTGTAAAGATTTATATTTGTAGATTTCAGACCGATCATATTCAGCATTGTACAATCTCAACTTTGGGATATGAATATTCGCGCTTGGGGCAAAATCGATCATTGACACAAACGTTTGAGAGTTACAAGCTATTGCATATTTGGGCACAACGACTGTCACGTTATTCAATAACTTCTAAAGGTACGCTCATGCATTATCATTGAGTCTATTTTTATATTAAACGCAAATCTTGTTATACATATGTGTCAATGTATATATTTTTAATACATTTACAGAAGTTTTAACAAATAGTGCTTCGAGCAAAAGAAAAATTTTACAGCAGATCATAAACAGTACCTAATAAAGAGAACGTGATTCCTTTATTAAAAGATTATTGTTGTAGCTTCGGATTTAATTTCAATGATTGCCTTTTGAATTATTTACAAATATTACTAAAAACGTGGAATCCAACGATAACCGTTTCGAATACAAGCGTGAATAAAGGCAAATGATATAAGAAAATAATATGTATTTGTGACAATTAATTTAATATTTGGATATTTACATATTTTTATACGTAGATCATTTTCGTATGATATTGAACACCAATTTAATAATCGAGTAATATATTATAGAGTTACTTATCTGTAAAGATGAAATCGATGAATTAAGAAAGAAATGTAATGGAGTTGTTGCGCAAATGGAAGATAAATCCATGTTGAAGCGATGTATCTCTACGTTATGGGAACACGTAAGCTATAAAAATGTTGGATAGTATAGTTTCTTATAATGTGAATTTTACATTTAAATTTCCAGATTACATTTTACCACTATGAAGTGTTTATTATACTAATGGATCTCATAGGAGACAAAAATATGGAAAAGAGAAATTATCTTTGCTTCTTGCAAAATTACACTCGGAGCGGGTAAATTATAATAATTTCGCATATATTAATTTTGAATTTAATAATCATACTATCAATCATGACAGGCTTCCTACACCAATGGAACACGATGAGTGGATACAGCTTAATCCTGGACATAGTACGTTGCCGCCGATAGCCCAATGGAGACTTCCGTTCTTGCTTAAAGTCGATATTTGGAAAATCATTAGTAAATATATTTCAGAAATAAATTTATGGCCAGCACTTGGATGATTACTTAACTTAATTTCACATTTTATTAATTCTCGTTACTAGCACCTGAGTTGAATTTAAGAACATACGGCAAGTGGCTTGACATCGCACCCGTACTTAATTTGGAGGCACATCTCATATGCACATTAGCTATTAAAGGTGAAGTGACACAAGTATGGGGAAATAATTCTACTGCATCGAAAAATACTGCATGGTCGCTTTATCCGAAAAATACCACGTTGCTCAAAGATATCAAGAAATGTATACAACGGATGACAGATTCAGATGGATTCTATTATGGTACTGCAGCATTGTACTATGTCGTAAATCATACACCTCCGGGTGCTGATCGCGTTGCTGCCGCGAAAGAATGTTACGAGTATGCTCAGCTGGCGGCACAGAATTCCACTAAATTCGAAGAAGGAATGTTAGAAGTACGGTAATCTCTGTGTAAAGTACGTGTCTATGTTGTAAAAAATATATTGACTTCTATGGCTTTTACTTTCAGAAAATTAAATCCAAATATTTGAGATTTACGTCCGAGCATATTCTACGTACGTACGGATTGGAGAAAGATGAGTATCTTGCTCTAATTGAAAATCCGTGCAAGCTGGTGTATGAATTGTATAACGAAGAAAGCATACCATTACGATATCGAACTGCAACCAACTACAGACCCGATATTAACGCTGCTGTTAACGAGCTGGGTAAACTGTTCTCGTTGAATACGATAAAATTGCGTATGGATTTATTGGAAGAATGGCTACAATCTAATGCCAGGTATACCGAATTGTCTCAAAGCTTTACAGAGACGTTTCTAGCGACGAAAGAGTCTGATCAGAATACCAACTATGAAGATAATTTACTTAGGTAATATTGTTGGTACACCATTTTTTTTATATTCAATTTCTAAATCAACAATTGATTGTGAAATATACTTAATTGTAGGATATGTTATATGCTGGAATATGGAGATATGGATTTGTTTGCACAATTTCTTATAAACATAGGTTTCGGCAATCGTCATGGCGAGACTGAATATAGTTGTAACGTACGATATCGAGTATTTCGAATATTGCAGACTGTCGTTGATACTACAACGTTAGAGGAATTGACCAAGCAAGATATATGTACCTTTAGGTATAAATAATTATAATAAATTATTGTTTATTTTATCGGCAGAATATAAATTTTTCTTGCATATTAAAACGTTGATCTCACTTCAATATTTCAGAAAGTATATGAAATCGTTACAGTACACCGGCAAATTGGAATCTTTAGAATTATGTTACAGCGTTGATACATTTGACACATGTTGTAAACGAGATATTCAAAACTTGAGAATATCAATCCGTGATGTTAAGATACAGTTAAAAGGACTTTGCTTCTAAATTTTAGGATATTGATAATTATGAAGTGAGCGAAATGTAAATCTGTGAGGTAAATGAGAAATAGTCAAAAGAGAAATATGTTGATTAGTGCCAAGAAGAAAACGTAGCAATTAATTGGGCTGATTGAATTGGCAGATCAAAGTGGCATTTTTTTCGTATCAAGTAATGAAATGGTTTGATGTTTATATGACTAGCGTCTATGTATTATATTATAAATTATAATCTTACAATATCATAATATTTTATGTGTCGAAATATATTGACCAGTAGTCATTTTTTTATGGCACGTTTATAATACCAATTGTCTGTGGTAAGCAGTAAAATGACGTGCGATAGATGCAGGCGCACATTTGACTCGAATTAAAAATACAAATAAATTGTAATAATGTTATAATATGAAGTTTGTAGTTCGTGGTTAGTCTTTTGAAAGAGAGGAGATAAATATTAACTTGACATTGTTTTCTGCTGAACGCACCTGATGACATACATGATGTCCGTTGATTATACATTGTACCCATGTTCTTTAAATTACGCCAACTACAAAGAGAATATATATATTGCTTTGAAAAATAATTGTAGTGCAACTACTCTTAAAAAATAAAACAAAATTGTGTTACCTAACTCAACCCAAGTGGTATGTATCTTTGTATTCCTGAGGATCTTTCTATCAACCCAAGTGGTAGTAGTTTTAATTCTCCTTGATAAAATTATAATATTACAAAGAATTATTTAATCATTTTAATCACAAAGAATTAAAGAGGTAACATTATAAAATAAAAATATTTAATTAAAATAAAATAAATAAATTTTTCTTGTAATATGTATTTACGGTGTATTCATAGAAGATATCCATATGTATTGTAAAAATTGCAATTTTTATTTATATATATTTTTAAATATGATTTTGAAAATACGTATTATTAGCAAGCTATTTTTTATGTATTTTTACAACATGCGTTTTGTACAATGCAACATTAAACATTTGCTATTTTATTACTTGGTCAAATAATAACAAATACCTAATCATAAGTTAAAAATTTACATATCTAAAAAATATATTTAAGTGTTATTATAAAAGTATAAATTATCCTCTAGAATTATAATATTACATATCATTATTTATATTTAGTTTCAAAAGAAGAAAATCATTATACTTGTATAGTTAATCATAAAAGGCATGCTGATAATAGTTTATCGCTGCATTATTATATATCATAATTTAAATAAGACTTCATTATGTATCACATTTCTGTTACTTGAAAAAAATGCTTTTTAATTTTAATTTATGTAACATACATGTACACGCTTATAATATATTAATTGACTGTATTTTTTCATAGATTGAGAACAGTTCTACGGCGAAAGATGGAACAGGAAGTTTCGAAGAAACAATCGTATCATTAGACGAAAGATTTACTAAAGTATTGACACGACTTCTAGATCGAATTTGTGATTTGGGTTGTGATAATAACAATGAGAAATTACTTAATGTGTTATGTCGGTAAGAATTTTATTTATATAATTTTTATGCATCCTTTTTTTCTCACACAATTGATATAAAATTAGATACTAATTAATTTCTAAATTATTTATGTTTGAATTAGACTTGACTTCAACATGTTTTACACCGACATACTAATACGTCGAGGGAAAGAAAAGACCGTCCCGCAGCAAGATATATCTGGCTAGTAATATATTATTTCTCATTTATGCGTACATTGCACATGCAGACGTTGTACGCATGCATGCATGAAAGATGGAGTAGACAATAATCTGATCAATATTACATGTTTTTATTGTTTTTTTATTTTACAAAAAGAAATGATTATTTCAGGGTATATAAGAGTACATAATATAATGGAAGTATATATATAATATAATGGAAGTATATAATATAATGGGTATATGGAATCTTATCTATCTATACTGTCTGCCTCTGCCTCTGCCTCGTCTAATGCCCCAATGATAGTATGGTGATGAAAGTCTGTACAGAAAGGCCATAAATCTTTCTTCTTGCCGCCGTATCCCCGTGGCTCTGCCTCTTGGTCTTTGAACTGTAAAATAATATGTATATTGTATAAGAAATTTTATGAATTAAATACATATAATATGAATTAAATTTATATATAACGAGAAGATATTTATTAATTTCGATAAACATATTACCTTGTCTATTATCTTCGGTATAAATTACGGTACTGCACAACTTGTATCAGTTGTATTGTGGAGTCCACTCTTATAATGTGGCATACTTTTGAATTGATAGTATAATTACTGTCATTAATAACAATTCTTTCCACTGAAATATTATTTATGGTAATAGGAGAGAATAAATTATATATAAATAACCAGTACGTTATAGTGAGCTATGTTCTCTTCTAGCTATATTAATTTTTGCCATCATATTGTGACAGCAGGCCATGCACCATTTCTGCTGTGTTTCTGCTGTTATTAGCTCATATGGCTCATGTCCAATTCTTGCTACATTTTTACTATCACATTGTGACTGCATGTTGTGCACGATTTCTGCCGCGTTTCTGCGATTACATTGTGGGCAGCAGATCGTGCTGCTAGAAAATAAGCTTAATGAGGACGCAGGGGACAGGAATCTGCTCGATGGTCATGCTCGGATCTGCTGGCATACTGTCGGCATTCTGCTAGCATTTGGCTATTAGGGAATAGTGTAATAGTAATAGCATAATGTTAAAGCTAAATGGCGCGCGCGAAGCGCGCGCGTCTGTAATGTCTAGTGTCATATATTGAGAGACCGACGTATCTTACGAAGAAGTATCTTAATAAATAAAATTTTTACATTTGTTTGGACTTTACGTCGTAATATCTTCGCTTATTAATTTACCTACTAGATCGATCGATAACAATGCGAGCGCGATATCGAAACTGGCGATACTATAGTATCGCCAATGTCGAAAAAGTGAAAGTTACATTTCTCTGATATATATATATATATTGAGATATATTGAGAGACGTCGACGTTAGTAGAAATATCTTAATATAAATTTTCGCATTTCGACTTTGCGTCGCAATATCTCCGCTCGTAGGACACGTAGCGGAAAAATAAAAACACGTTGGCCTTTGGCCAACTCGAACGTGCGTATCCCATACGTATAAAAGTAAAGTACCAGTTCAAATACAGATAGCGAATTGGTTTCAGTCATAAAATGTTCCATAATTTATGTGCTTTTAAAATATGCACAATGAGATTTCCGTGCTTATTCCCTTTCGCCGACCTGAACGTGAATACCCCATACGTACAAGAGTAAAGAACCAGTTTAAATACAGATAGCGAATTGATTTTAGTTTTAAAATGTTTCACATATTATATGCTTTTAAATTATGCATAATGAGATTTCTGTGCTCATCCCTTTCAGCCGATCCAAATGTAAGCACCCTATACATACAAGAGTAAAGTACTAATTCAAATATAGATAGCAAATTGGTTTTAGTCTTAAAATGTTCCACAATTTATATGCTTTTAAAATATGCACAATGAAATTTCTGTGCTCATCCCCTTCAGCCGACCTAAACGTAAGCACCCTATACATATAAGAGTAAAGTACCAGTTCAAATACAGATAGCGAATTGGTTTTAGTCTTAAAATGTTCCATAATTTATATGCTTTTAAAATATGCACAATGAGATTTCTGTGCTCATCCCCTTCAGCCGACTCAAACGTAAGCACCCTATACATACAAGAGTAAAGTATCAATTCAAATACAAATAGCAAATTGGTTTTAGTTTAAAATGTTTCACAATTTATATGCTTTTAAAATATGCACAATGAGATTTCCGTGCTTATTCCCTTTTGTCGACCTGAACGTGAATACCCCATACGTACAAGAGTAAAGTACCAGTTCAAATATAGATAGCGAATTGATTTTAGTCTTAAAATGTTCCACAATTATATGCTTTTAAAATATGTACAATGAGATTTCTGTGCTCATCCCCTTCAGCCGACTCAAACGTAAGCACCCTATACATACAAGAGTAAAGTATCAATTCAAATACAAATAGCAAATTGGTTTTAGTTTTAAAATGTTTCACAATTTATATGCTTTTAAAATATGCACAATGAGATTTCCGTGCTTATTCCCTTTTGTCGACCTGAACGTGAATACCCTATACGTACAAGAGTAAAGTACCAGTTCAAATATAGATAGCGAATTGATTTTAGTCTTAAAATGTTCCACAATTTATATGCTTTTAAAATATGCACAATGAGATTTCTGTGCTCATCCCCTTCAGCCGACCCAAACGTAAGCACCCTATACATACAAGAGTAAAGTACCAATTCAAATACAGATAGCAAATTGGTTTTAGTCTTAAAATGTTCCACAATTTATATGCTTTTAAAATATGCACAATGAGATTTCCATGCTTATTCTCTTTCGCCGAGCTGAACGTGAGTACTCCATACGTACAAGAGTAAAGTACCAGTTCAAATACAGACAGCGAATTGGTTTTTGTCTTATAATGTTCCATAATTTATGTGTTTTTAAAAACACTACAAAAAAGCGTGATATTCGTACAAAATTACCTTTTTCAAAAAAATGCGCCAAGTACACGCATAGTAGTATATATGTATTATGTTGTTACCTCAAAAAAAACAAAGTGGTAGTATTATACCTCGAAATAACATCCTGTACATACTGTTTATAAAATGCGTAATACTACAAAAAGGCGTGATATCTATACAAAATTACCTTTTTTAAAAATGCATATTTACCCTATTATATATAAATAAAGCAAATTATAATTTTGAAAGAAAAAATTTAATAAACATTTTTAACTGTAGAAACGTAAAAAATACGTTTCTTAAATCATGATTTAAATCATATTTTAAACACATTTTTGTTCAAACGTTTCTTAATGGTTCTTTACGGTTATGAAACTAACTATATATACGTTCAAAAAACGTATAACTAATATTATGTGCTACCTGGGTTTTTTACGAGCAGAATCAATCACTATTTGTACTTGCGTTTGGGAATAATTTGTACTGTAAAAATATAAAGTTTTATTAGTAGAATCAATCACTACTTGTACACTCGGGATAATTTGTGAAAATATAAAGTTTTAGATTTTGTATCCTTACCGTTCGTTCGGAAACTACCTTCGATTTTCTCTACTTTAAAGTATTTAAAAAAATTTGAAGATTTTAAAAGTAGGGGAGACCGGGGTTAACTCGACACTATTTTTTCAAAGGTAATTTTTAATATTAATTAAAATTTTTAGGCAAATTTAATGGTATATATTTAAAGAGTGTTCCTTCAGGTACAAAATTGATTCAGAAAGTTTTGCTGTACGTCGCTCTGTTTTGCCGCCAGGAAAGGAAAAATGACGCAAAGACAAATTTTCGAATTGAAAAATGCCGGGGCAAACTCGACACCCCGCCGGGGCAAACTCAACACTTTGTCTGATCGACACAATTTGATTTGGAACTTATTTTTTACTGTCTGAAAATAAAAATACATTGTTTATTGTGTATTTAAAAAGTACAAAAATTCGGAATAAAGTAGCTAGAACAATCATTTGAAATCATGAGAACAAAAATTGTTGAACTTTCAATTATCTTCATCTAAACTCATGTCTGAAAAACAATTAATGCAGGTAAACTCACGATCGGACGTACGCATACATTTGTCATGATGAGCCATACGGCTGCATGACAAGCATCGTTTGTTACTGGGAGCCGATGAAACGGCGTGGTATTGACTTTGCCTCGGACGTCGTTTTTTACTTTTGTCACTTCAAAAATATGAAAATTTTGAAAATATCTAAAACGATTATCGGATTCATATAGAGCATCAAATTTTCCATGAAAATCACTTACATATAGGTTTGCAAGATTAAAGCTTGATGAAAGAGTAGAAATTTTCGAGAGATCAGAAAAATTACTTTTCACCATCAAAAATGCTTATGTCGCGCTAAAAATTACACCATAACTCAGAATGTCATCAAATCCTGTTGATAATACTAGCACATAAAGACGCATTTACAGTAGGAAAGGCAAGTTTTTACGATAGATTTAAATTAGCAAAAAGTCTAGTGTCAAGTTTGCCTCAATGTCGACTTAGCCCCGGTCTTCCCTACATAATTTTAGAGTTATTTTAACCGACCCAGCAACTAATTCCTTTAATATATTTTACTTCTGTCATGATGCTAATACCCCCATTCTTTATTCATTTGGTTGATATTCGTAGTCGGATCTCATTTTTATGATCGTCTTAAGTACAATCTTAAGATAAGTCAATCACAAAGCATTTTAAGACATTACTTAAGATGGTCTTGAAATAAGATTTGACTATAAATAACGGGCTATTAAATTAAATTGTATTATGTAAATATATATTTTCTTTTACAGGTCTTCTGGGAAAAAAAAAAAATATATATATATATATAATCCGGCTGCTCTTTGGCGCTATATAACGGCTGCCACAAGCGCTGGCAAACATTGGCTGCTATTAGCGCTAAATTTTGGCTGTTTACGGCTATAGTTTTAAAAAAGCTGCATTAACAGTCATAGAAAAACATCTTATTTTTAACAACTAACATGTCTGTACACACAAAAAAATACATTACTTTAATGCCTACAGACAGAAATATAATTGTCCAGGGCCAATGGCTGATGGACATACATGTGGATCATTTCCATCGACTTTTACAAAATTGTTCCGATTATAGACCGGTAGAAACACGGCAATTGCCTGATACGATTCAATCTGTATCACAAGATAAAAAACACATTCAAATATTGTATAGTAGTTCGTCACATTGGTGTGTAGTTATTATGATTGGAAAAAGTTGGTAAGAAATAATTTATACAAGCAACATAATATAGATGCATATTTACATAAAAGCAATGTCTGACAATGTTTATATATATATTAACAACTTCAGACACATTTCTTTATAAGGTGTAATTTTTTTCTGTTAAGATTAAGATGCGTAATACTACAAAAAGGCGTGATATCCGTACAAAATTACCTTTTTCAAAAAAGGTAAAAAAAAGGCGCCAAGTACACGCATAGTAGTATATATGTATTATGTTGTTACCTCGAAAAAAACAAAGTGGTAGTATTATACCTCGAAATAACACCCTGTACATACTGTTTATAAAATGCGTAATACTACAAAAAGGCGTGATATCCGTACAAAATTACCTTTTTAAAAAAAAGGTAAAAAAAGGCGCCAAGTACACGCATAGTAGTGTATATGTTGTTACCCTCGAAAAAAAAAACAGTGGTAATATTATACCTCAAAAAAATCTAAGTAACAAGTGGTAGACCTAATCTTTGTATCTCGAAAAATCTCGAAAAAACCTAAGCAGTAGTATCTTTACCTAAAAAAAACCGAAGTAACAAGTGGTAGACGTAATCTTTGTATCTCGAAAAATCTTGAAAAAACCTAAGCAGTAGTATTTTTATTTAAAAAAAATTATAACTCAAGTGATACACACCTTATTAAAGATGAGTCGCGCTTCAAGTGATCTATTACAATTACAAAAAAGAAATGATATCTCTTTTTAAATTACAGCGCCAATTACAGAGAGAATATACATTGAGAATCTTTGTATTTCGAAAAATCTCGAAAAAAACCTAAGCAGTAGTATTTTTATTTCCAAACATGTTGTTACCTAGAAAAAAACAGTGGTAATATTATACCTCAAAAAAATCTAATTATATATATACCTTAACAAAATTATTATTATATCACGAAATTGCGTTACCAAACTCAATCCAAGTGATATATATTTCAAAAAATTATCTCACAAAATTGTCTCACAAAAATTGTCTCACAAATTGTCTGATAAAAATTGTCTCACAAAATTGTCTCACAAAATTGTCTCACAAAATTGTCTCACAAAAATTGTCTCACAAAATTATTAAATTACAAAATTGTTACTTTATTCAATCCAAGTGATATCTACCTCGAAAAAAACCTAAATAACAAGTGGTATCTATTTAAAAAAAAAATATGTGAAATCTTTTAATACTGCGCCAATTACAAAGAGAGAATATATATTATATATATACCTTAACAAAATTATTATTATATCACGAAATTGCGTTACCAAACTCAATCCAAGTGATATATATATTTCAAAAAAATATATGAAATCTTTCTTTAAATTACGCCAACTACAAAGAGAATATATATATTGCTTTGAAAAATAATTGTAGTGCAACTACTCTTAAAAATAAAACAAAATTGTGTTACCTAACTCAACCCAAGTGGTATGTATCTTTGTATTCCTGAGGATCTTTCTATCAACCCAAGTGGTAGTAGTTTTAATTCTCCTTGATAAAATTATAATATTACAAAGAATCATTTAATCATTTTAATCACAAAGAATTAAAGAGGTAACATTATAAAATAAAAATATTTAATTAAAATAAAATAAATAAATTTTTCTTGTAAAAAACTTGGCGCTGCTTTTTAACCCTTAAATGCCACACCTCTCAAGAATCTCGTAAATGACACATGGGGTCTAAAGACCCCAGCATGAAAAATGTTTCCTTACTCATTGATTTTTTTATATTTAGTTATGAAAATTATTTTCAATGTTGTTCAAGGCTTAGAAAAGAGAATAAAATGCTTATATTATTAAAATTTCAATTTCAACATAGTATAAAAATTTAAAAAATTAAATAAACTGAGTACTGCTAAGTGTACAACCGGGTAGGTCAATCACTCAACTATCATCAATGGGAGCATGAGCTCCATTTTTGGGGGAACATTTAAAAATATATTGTAAAGTAATAAACGTGCAATCGAATTTCCCGCGTAGCGAGCGCTGTCCCCGAGCTAGCGTTGAGATCATCACGCCGCCGGAAGATGTTGTCTAAATAGGTAACTACGGTTGCTAGACGGCCACGATTGGTCGATCCGAATTAGGAGGAGGATCACGCGTTAACACGTGATCCTCAGAAGACGGTTACGTGCAAGCTCGTGCAGGTTCAAGCGCGATCGGTGCCGAGCCAGAAAGTTCGTTGTCGAGTAAGCGATAGGACGTACGTACGGAGGGCTCTAAGCCTATGTGTACTTCCCGGCGTTATATCGATTAAAGTTAAGTCCGTGCAAAGGACTTCATGCGGTAAAAGTATTGAGGGAAATATAGTGATTTACAGAATCTGTCGTTTCCTTTATTTAAACCGCTCATATCCTACGTGTTTCACGCTTCGCTTTGCGTACGGATTCCTGCCATCCTCACCTCTCACCAGAGAGTTTTTAACGATAACGAACTAAATCTTACAGTTCAGAAGTGGGATAGAAATCCGCGAGTGCAGTCATCAGTGTCGTTGGATCAGTGTCCGTTTTACGACACTTGACTTTCGCCGCGGTAACCCTCGCACTCTGTTCTCGCAATTCAGCGAGATTACACCGAGAGGTTCGTAGACACTCTCGTTAGACTTTTCGCAACCGTGATAAGTGCGGTGCGATATAATATTCGCGTTCGTGACGCCGCGGATTACGTTAAGTGCGAATACGCATTTACGCGTCGGACACGTGCTCATAAGTAAAAGGCGCGTGCGCGGCAATTGAACGGTCGCGAGTGTAGTGAAAAAAAAAAAGGGGACGATGGATGCTATAAGCATTCGAGCTCGTCTGGAAAGCCTCCCTTTGGAAAAATTACAGGAAGAGGCTCAGAAGTACGGCATAAGACCACATGAAGACAGGGGCCAGTGCGTGCAAGCTATTATGACACATCTGGAGATAAACGGCCCGCTCAGTGATTTTGGCGCGGAGAAAACAGCCCCCGCCCAAGCATCTCGTACGGGGCATCACGAGCCGAGAAACGTTTCGACGGGAACATCAGACATCATGCAATTTTTGTCCGAACAACTAAGACAAGAAAGAGAGCTGATGCAACAACAAATCGCGAAATGATGCAGCAGATGTTCACAATGCTAAATACGGGCACGAGAGGCAATACGCAGGTGCCAATCCCGACGTCGACGGACCAGTCAGGCCGCTCATTTGTCTCAACGGTGCCGCCAGCACAGGCGGTGAACCTTTTGTCATCTCAATTACCAAGCTATGGAGGATCTGAAGATGAAAGCGTTACCCAGTGGCTTGAAAAGGTGGAAGCTGTAGCCAGGATACACGGCGTAACACATGAAGTGGCACTTCTCGCAGCTACCAGCAAATTAACAGGAAACGCTCAGCGATGGTTTTCACACAATACAGGCACAATTAATCGATCGTGGACTACTTTCAAAGAAGCCATCACGCGAAGATTTAAGAGGAAGGTGTTGTTATACGTATCAATGAGAAAAATAGAAGCGCGTACGTGGAACTTTTCGAAAGAATCCTTCATGGATTACGCCATGGACAAATTGGACCTTATGCAGGGTGTAAATCTACCAGAGGCTGACAAAATACAACTTCTGATAGACGGCATTCAAAGTAATGCATTGAGGGGCACTGCCACCGCGCTAGATACCGAAGATGTAGATAAATTCCTTGATCAGATGCATCGCATCACCTCCTCGTATACAACAAAGAAGAATACAATTGGTAAGCCGCAGAAGGGAAAGGACTTTATCTCGAAGAAAGAAAATCAGTCAAGAATGTCGGTACCTGTGAAATCTGAATCGGTGCCTGTGAAATCTGAATCTGTTGATTAAAGATAAATTTTGCGCTTATTGCAAAGTTAAAGGACATGTACGCGAAGACTGTTTAAATTGAAAAAGAAGGAGCAGTCTCAGACGGTCGCTCCGGCAGCATCATCAACAACGGTGTCAGCTGTGGAGATCGCTGATTCGTCTACGGAGGACCAGCCCAAGGAGGCAACTACAGTAGCGTGCGTAGCAGAACAGGGAAGAACTCTCGAGATCAACGATTCCAAAATTAAGGTCGTTTCTCTAAATGATATTCCGTCCAATTTAACGGCTCTGCTTGACACGGGTAGCCCAATTTCTTTTATTCGTCCGTCCGTCTACAAGAAATATTTCGGTTTATTAGATAGTTCGGAAAAAGGATTTAAAATCGTATAAGGCGTTAAACGATACCCGATTGAAATAAAAAGTTCGGTTTTCTTCTAAGATAATTTTAGCTTCGTTGCCAGAGTTGTCAGTCCCAATTGAATTAAATGTTTTGAATAATGATACTTTTTCTGTAGATCTGGTAATCGGTATGGACTTCATAACCAGCATAAGATTAAAATAGTATATAATCCATCGATGATCCAGAAAGTAATTAAAACTGTTTAAAGAAATAGCTTACGCGGAAGAGGTCTTTGATTCATCAGAAGTACTAGAAGAAAAATTATATTCAATCGAAATAGATTTCGATAATAAGTAAAGCAGCAATTAGTTGAAACTATTAAGGAAGTAAATTCAGCTGACATAATACCTCCCGGAGAGGATTATTCAGTAAGAGTGGATCTCAAAGATCACACGGTTTATGCATATTCTCCTAGAAAATCTCTTGGACCGAAAGGTTACAAATGAAAGAGATAACTGATGATCTCTTAGAAGAGGCATAATAAAACCTAGCTCTTCACCTTATGTGCACGAACCGTGTTGGTCCGAAAAAAAAAATGGAAAATGGCGTCTATGTGTAGATTTCAGACCACTCAATGAACGAGTAAATAAACAAAAGCATCCGTTCCCGGTAGTTGATGATTGTTTAGTAAATGCCGGCAAAAAACGGTGTATACGTTGTTAGATCTAAAGGATGGGTTTCATCAAGTAAAAATCCATCCGGACGATACTAAGTACTTCTCTTTCGCAACGTATGAAGGCCAGTTCGAGTACGTCTATCTGTTTTTTGGTTTCAGCGAATCTCCAGCTGAATTTTTAAAAGAGTGAGAAATCTTCCTACTCTAGCTGAATTGATTATCAAACGTAAAATTATTATTTACATGGATGATATTTCATAGCGACTGATACAATCGAAGAGAACTTAGAAATTATTAAACTCGTGCTCATGGAGCTTAAACGATATAAATTTGAAATAAATTTCGATAAATGCCAATTCCTAAAACTAAAAGTTGAATTTTTGGGATACTATCATATCCGCTGACGGCATAACTATCAGCGAAAGGCATACAGATGTAATTCGAAAATTTCCTACTCCTAAGACAGGTTCTCGATATCCAACGATTTTTGGGGTTTTAACCAACTATTTTTAGACGATTCATTCAAAATTATGCTTCTAAGCGAAGCCATTAACCAATCTCCTACGCAAATCCACCAAGTTCGTTTTTAATGACGAATGTAAGCAAGCTTTTGAGAATTTTGAAAAGAGACTTAATCTCGTTTCCGGTATTAAGACTTTACGACGCGAATTCAGAAACTCAGCGCATTACGACGCAAGTCATGTAGCCAATAGCTGCAATTTTGATGCAGAAACAAACAGATGATGCTTTCGCCCCGGTAGCTTATTTCAGTCAAGCAACAAATAAAGCCGAAGCAAACTACCTAGCTTTGAACTTGAAATGTTAGCCATCGTTAAGGCTATGGAAAGGTTTCATGTCTATCTTTACGGATTAAAGTTCACGGTGGTAACGGATTGCCAAGCACTAGTCTATGCAGTCAACAAAGCACATTTAACCCAAGAATTGCGCGTTGGACTTTGCGTGTCCAAATATGATTTTAAAATTATGCATCGCTCTGGTGTAAAAATGGCACACGTGGATGCTCTCAGTCGTATTGTGGCGTACATCGATCCTATCCCAATTGAAAGGGAGTTAGAGTGTAAAACAATTAACCGATGTTAAACTTAAAAATATAGCAGAAGAATTAGAATTAAGACGATGACAAGTTCGAGCTTATTGAAGGCTTAGTCTATAAAAGGATAGCGACAAATCTCGTTTCGCAATACCTGAATCTATGATTAATAATATAATTCGCGCTCACCATGACGACATGGCTCATTGCGGCGTAGAAAAGACAGTTCAAGGAATCATAGCTAATTACTGGTTTCCGTCCTTAAGAAAAAAAGTTCGAGATTATGTAGAAAACTGTCTGATATGTCTAATGTCTGATCTGTCGGTAAATTCTCGTGAAGGTGAACTTCAAATAACCGATGTACCATCAGCTCCTTTCCAAATACTACACACCGATCATTACGGTCCGTTAATCGAATCCATCGGCGGATTCAAACATATTCTATTAATTATAGATGCGTATACGCGGTTTCACGTGGCTGTTTCCGGTCAAAACGACTAATTCAAAGGAAACAATAAAGCATTTTGACAGTCTTTTCCAAATGTTCGGTAACCGGATAAAATCGTGTCCGATAGAGGAACGGCTTTTACGTCACATGAATTTACCGAATTCCTGAATACTAAAGTATTAAACATCGTAAGGTAGCAGTCGCAGCCCCTTGGGCGAACGGTTTAGTTGAGAGGGTGAATAGATTCTTAAAATCTTCTTTGAAAAAGTTAGTTGAAGAACCTCGTAAATGGAAAGATAGTTTAAGTACGGTTCAGTACGTAATTAATAATACCTATCATTCAACTATTAAAAGTTCTCACCTCTAAACTACTCCTCGGGTACGACCAACGAAATCATACAGATGCCAAATTAGTAAGCTATCTTAATCAGCTGGCTAAGGTCGAGTTCAATTTTGAAAATATCGAGAATCTGTTCGTGAAGCTGCATTAGATTCTAATGAAAGCATTAAGAATTACAATAAATTATATTACGACAACGGCACAAAAAGCCAACTGATTATAATCCCGGTGACCTGGTGATGATTCGTGTGATACAGTGATTTAAACAGGGTGAAGACAAACGTTGAAACCTTCATATAAGGGTCCTTATCGAATTGCCAAGGCTTTAAATAAAAATCGTTATGTGGTAGAAAGTATCCCCGGTTTCAGCATACCACCCGTTCTATAACTCAATATTATCACCAGACCGCCTAAAACCATGGATTAAAATGGTTAATCCAGATATTCTACCTAAATTAAAGATAATCCATTTTATAATTAAAAATTGTTTGCGTTTAAAATTAATCTAGTTATATTGCGTTCTTGTGTTCCTTTTACCAAAGAGTAATAATTGTACACCATTAATCTTAAGTTCTTTAAATGTGACAAAAAAGTACAAATTTAGTATTTAAGTGCGAAGTTCAATATGTATTGTTAGTTTAAGGAAAATATACAACATTCGGGTCGAATGTAACTTCAGGCTGGCCGACTGTAAAGTAATAAACGTGCAATCGAATTTCCCGCGTAGCGAGCGCTGTCCCCGAGCTAGCGTTGAGATCATCACGCCGCCGGAAGATGTTGTCTAAATAGGTAACTACGGTTGCTAGACGGCCACGATTGGTCGATCCGAATTAGGAGGAGGATCACGCGTTAACACGTGATCCTCAGAAGACGGTTACGTGCAAGCTCGTGCAGGTTCAAGCGCGATCGGTGCCCGAACCAGAAAGTTCGTTGTCGAGTAAGCGATAGGACGTACGTACGGAGGGCTCTAAGCCTATGTGTACTTCCCGGCGTATATCGATAAAGTTAAGTCCGTGCAAAGGACTTCATGCGGTAAAAGTATTGAGGGAAATATAGTGATTTACAGAATCTGTCGTTTCCTTTATTTAAACGCTCATATCCTACGTGTTTCACGCTTCGCTTTTGCGTACGGATTCCTGCCATCCTCACCTCTCACCAGAGATGTTTTTTAACGATAACGAACTAAATCTTACAATATCATTGTAAAGGGTCTGGGGTCCGCTGGACCCGGGTGGCATTTAAGGGTTAATAAAGTCTATCCAGACAAACTTGGCATAGGTGCATAAGCATATGCATAAAGAGATGGATTGGTCTATTTCCTTTTGCACATATATCTGAACCAATCAATTTCTTACGCTTATGTTATGCGCGATGCAATTTGTCTGGATAGACTTTAAAAAAGCAGCGCCAAGTTTTTTACAAGAAAAATTTATTTATTTTATTTTAATTAAATATTTTTATTTTATAATGTTACCTCTTTAATTCTTTGTGATTAAAATGATTAAATGATTCTTTGTAATATTATAATTTTATCAAGGAGAATTAAAACTACTACCACTTGGGTTGATAGAAAGATCTCAGGAATACAAAGATACATACCACTTGGTTGAGTTAGGTAACACAATTTTGTTTATTTTTTAAGAGTAGTTGCCTACAATTATTTTTCAAAGCAATATATATATTCTCTTTGTAGTTGGCGTAATTTAAAGAAAGATTTCATATATTTTTTTGAATATATATATCACTTGGATTGAGTTTGGTAACGCAATTTCGTGATATAATAACCTCGAAAAACCTAAATAACAAGTGGTATCTATTTAAAAAAAATATGTGAAATCTTTTAATACTGCGCCAATTACAAGAGAGAATATATATATATATATACCTTAACAAAATTATTATTATATCACAAAATTGCGTTACCAAACTCAATCCAAGTGATACGTACCAACCTAAGTGGTAGTAGCCTTATTTCTCCTTAACAAAATTATATCACAAATTGCGTTACCTAACTCAACCTAAGTATGTTATTCAAAAAAAATATATGAAATCTTTAAATTACGCCAACTACAAAAGAATATATATATTGCTTTGAAAAATAATTGTAGCGCAACTACTCTTAAAAAATAAAACAAAATTGTGTTACCTAACTCAACCCACGTGGTATGTATCTTTGTATTCCTGAGGGTCTTTCTATCAATCTAAGTGGTAGTAGTTTTAATTCTCCTTGATAAAATTATAATATTACAAAGAATCATTTTAATCACAAAGAATTAAAAAGGTAACATATAAAATAAAAATATTTAATTAAATAAAATAAATAAATTTTTCTTGTAAAAAACTTGGCGCTGCTTTTTTAAGGTCAATCCAGACAAACTTGCATAGGTGCATAAGCATATGCATAAAGAGATGAATTGGTCTTTATTTCCTTTGCACATATATATGAACCAATCAATTTCTTACGCTTATGTTTATGCGCGATGTAAATTTGTCTGGATAGACCTTAAAAAGCCGCGCCAAGTTTTTTACAAGAAAAATTTATTTATTTTATTTTAATTAAATATTTTTATTTTATAATGTTACCTTTTTAATTCTTTGTGATTAAAATGATTCTTTGTAATATTATAATTTTATCAAGGAGAATAAACTACTACCACTTAGATTGATAGAAATGACCTCAGGAATACAAATATAATACCACGTGGGTTGAGTTAGGTAACACATTTGTTGTTATTTTTTAAGATGTATTGCGCTACAATTATTTTTCAAAGCAATTATATATTTTTTGTGTAGTTGGCGTAATTTAAAGATTTCATATATTTTTTTGAAATAACATTACTTAGGTTGAGTTAGGTAACGCAATTTTGTGATATAATTTTGTTAAGGAGAAATAAGGCTACTACCACTTAGGTTGGTACGTATCACTTGGATTGAGTTTGGTAACGCAATTTTGTGATATAATAATAATTTTGTTAAGGTATATATATATATATATATTCTCTCTCTGTAATTGGCGCAGTATTAAAAGATTTCACATATTTTTTTTTAAATAGATACCACTTGTTATTTAGGTTTTTTCGAGGTAGATATCACTTGGATTGAATAAAGTAACAATTTTGTAATTTAATAATTTTGTTAAGAAAAATGAAAGCTACTATCACCTAGGTTAGAATAGATTTTATTTATTTTTGAATTTAAAATTAATGATACTACCACTTGGTTTTTTTTTCGATTAAATAGATACCACTTGTTATTTAGGTTTTTTCGAGGTAGATATCACTTGGATTGAATAAAGTAACAATTTTGTAATTTAATAATTTTGTTAAGAAAAATTAAAGCTACTACCACCTAGGTTAGAATAGATTTTATTTATTTTTGAATTTAAAATTAATGATACTACCACTTGGTTTTTTTTCGAGGTAACAACCACGCGTGTACTTGGCGCCCTTTTTTTACCTTTTTTGAAAAAGGTAATTTTGTACTGATATCATGCATTTTGTAGTGTTACGCATCCTCTTCTAATTAAATAGCGCGCGCGTCTATAATGTCTAGTCTTATAAAGAGTATATCTTACAAACAGTATGTACAGATTGTAAAGCTAAAGATGTTACAGGCTATTATTTCTAAAGAAACAAAAATTTCATAATTTGCTTAGTTTTAGAAATAATAGTTTGTAACACCTTTAGTTTTATACCCTGTATACAGGGTGTTCCTCAATGTTTGGTACTTTTTTTATATTTAGATAGAGCGAGCCAAACTGAGTCGAAAAGTCATGTACCATTTTGCAATTTTCGCAATAGTTGATGAGTTATTAATGATTAAAAATCGCCGTATTGGCCCGGCCCACCGCCAAATCCAAGCGCGCGGCGAGATGCGGCCGCCCCGCGGTCGGCGCGCGGGCAGTTGTTTTCTACAAGCGTCGATGATTACGCACGAGCGGCGCGTAACGCCGGGCCCCCGTTCTGAGCGATGATAGTTTCTCGCCTTTTTTAAATAGAAATAAAGTTTTCTAACAACATAGAAAAATTTTTTGTGCGTACGTATGTACATACGAGTGTACATGCATACACAGGGAAATATCAATTGTACTGCTTAAAAAAGCGATTACTCAATTTACTTTTTTTCTTTTAGTAAGTAACGGTTGTCTTTAAGAAAGAATATTTTCTTGATAATAGTCTTAAAATGTACAAATTTTAGAAAGAGTCTTTATCATGTACTCGAAAGAAGAATTTATACTCCTTCAAAGAACATAATAAAATTTTATCAAAGAAAAGTCAAAATAATAAATAAAGTAATATGAGGACCCTCGAGATTAAAATAGGAGAAGTCAAGGCTATGAGGGTCAGAGGAAGATCACAGTGCGTAATATCAGAAATAACTGATTTATTCGTCGTTTTGATACATTACATCGATCCGTACGTTTCGGCTCAGTTTTGAGCCATCTTCAGCGGCAGTTACAGAAATTAAGTTACACGTTCTCCGTACCGTATGGTGAGTTTACCGATTCAAAGTATCAGAAACATAGATTAATTGATCCATATCTGTAAATTTGTTTAATTAATGTTGAGATATTAAAAAGATTCCTTAGGAAACTCACCATTCGGTCTGAATAACGTGGAATACAGAGCCATGTACATAATGAATACTCTCTGCGAGAAGACTTGACGATCTTATTGCGAAAATTGCAAAATGGTACATGACTTTTCGACTCAGTTTGGCTCGCTCTATCTAAATATGAAAAAAGTACCAAACATTGAGGAACACCCTGTATATTTAGCGATATAGGACATAATCGCATTCTAACGTGATTAATACTAATAAAGTAAAAAAATTTCACCACCACTCTCATCGTCTTTTATCATTAAAATATAATCATTGATATTCGATATACAATAAATAGTTTTAATACCTTTGATACAATAAATAATTTCTTTCTGTTGAAAAGATATAGAAAAGATAGAGATATCAATAAAATTCTCTTGTACCCTACTCCTTCATTAAATTTTTTTACATTATCTCGCGTGTTATCACACATCTTTCCTTAAGAGGAAAATTGTACAATTTCCTACTGTACGTTTTCTTCCCATCGCATACCTACAGCAAATGATTATTGTATATTATACGCATGAAACTATTTATGTGAAATAAATTATAAGGACGAGGATCTCGACGTAATGAAGGAAATAAAGTATGTACGAAGATTATAACACATTCTATGACCTGTTCGCTGTTTTATTATTACACCCGCGACATCATTGTAATAAATATATACTCCCGAGGAGCAAACTTTTTATTGTATTTACATTTCATGATACGTTCCATGTACGATTTGCCACGGCCACGGAATTAAATCGTACATTTTATATGGATATAACAGTCTCAAGAAATAATTGTTAAAAGTATTTAGTCTCGAAGAAAAGGCACGCCACACTTACTTATTAAATATCCTCTAACTAATTGGATTATAGGTAGAAATATATATATTATCGTTCTCTTTTAAGAGCCCAGTCTAGTCAAAACAATCGCCTTTGTAAAAAAAAAAAAAAAAACATAGCTAAATAAGGATATGAAAATGGATTTTAACTATTTACGAGATATATCAGGAGATAACTCGATATACGAATGTTTATACTAATCAACGATAGAAATTTGTTAACCGAAGTTTGAAACGATAATTGTCTAGATTGCGGCCTTATTGATAAAAAAAACTAATGTATAGATTAAGCTATAATAAAGCGTTTTTCCATGCTCAATCTCGTCTTTTTATGCCATGTAAAGCGAATAGCGCATAACTTTCAATCATAAATAATCGATTGTTACACATAAAATGCTCGTTTTCCGTAAATTTCGTAAATCGATTAGTGTCGCTTTGAAATCACGAATATTATTATGAACTAACATAATATCGATGCATAAAACATGACAAAATGTACATTATATGCCACACATGGGTGATACATATCCCAACTCTTAATTCGTCACATACGAGAAATATTGTCTTTTATTAACGCGTTTCACTTCAAACATACTTGCTACGTTTATATTTGCGTTTCAATTCAATATTAAATTGCACAATATCTGTTGCAAAACTGGACTGTATCTAGGCAAATATGAACGAAAACTATTGCTATTTAATCTCACAATCAGCTATAATTTTTGTTCAATCTTGATATAGACACTATCAATTTGATATTACGCACGTTAGCGTAATTCAATCGTAGTCTTGCATCGATTTTAACCTATTATAATGTTTAGTATAACATTATCGCTGCGGCTGTTTTCTCTTCAAGTGCAGGTATGGTTCCAGACGATCATCCTTTTCTCTGCCTGAGCCCCAGCCGACTAATGCTATACTAATGAGATGTACAACACCGGCGCTAACCACAAGCCTAAATGGAAAAATATTCAGACGATAAGAAAACTACTTATTCTAATTTCAGAATATTGAATATAATTCAGTAATTAACTCAAGAATAATACAAATGAGAAACATGCTACGTAAAAGATAAATTTTAATTTTTAAAAGAAATTTATTTCTAATTGCACAAAAATACAAATATTGCGACAGTTATAATTAAACATTGATTCAGTTAGCTAATTCAAATAGCACATTTACTTATCTATACAAGTTGTTTTCTTTAATCAACGACTTTAATTACGATACAAAAATAAGAACATCGAAAAGTCTTACGAGTCTCAATAATGCTTAATTTCAAATGGCAATTTTATCATTAAATATAAAGAGTATATCGTACCAAAATAATAATAAAATAATTGTGATGATTGATATTTCTTTTTGTGACTAACAGTTATATCGTATATTTCGTATCTTGAATTCACTGGAATAAATCGTAATATTGTTGCAGTTTTTTTACAATCTGATACTTAGTAGACACTTCAACTTTCGCGGGATTGCGTAAGGATGCACGTTGCAACTTCAGCACCTTCTTTGTCATCGTTACTGAAAATAGTAACGTCCTTCTTTCTCGTGGCATTACTCTGAGAATTTTATCAACCTCTACCTCGAAATCCATGTTCAAGAGCGGTCTGGCTCGTCCATCACCTTGCGACTAAAACGAGAGAGAGAGTAGAATCAATGTAAGGTTGTCAAAATAAAGCCATTGC
>NW_027249675.1:65000-97500 GCF_030848795.1 Temnothorax nylanderi | reverse complement strand
ATGTCCGGACTTAAGGGGCACCCTTGTCTCACCCCTCTACGGTCCAAAAGCATTCATCCATCTCCCCTCCTATCCTCACTCTTGCCTTTATCTCCCTCAATACCTCCCCACACCTCCTAACCAACCCCTCCCTTACTCCCCTTTTCCTCATCGCCTCCAACAACACCCCTCTGTCCACAGAGTCAAACGTGTGCTTTAAATCTAAAAATAGTGCTACCAGTTTCCCTTCTCCTTTACTCTTTTAAAACACACCTCCCTCAACGTCCTTCTCCTCTTCCCTCTTTCTCTTCCACATATCCTCCAAAATTCCCATATTTCCACTCCTCTCCCTTCCCTTCCCTATAACTGCACTTACACTACCCTTCCTACCCCCTCCATCCTCCTTACTTGCTTGCTCCTCTCACTTCGTCGCCATCCTCGCTTATCACTCTTTGAGTAAACCTCTTTTCGCTTCCCTATGATCCCGCCTTGCCGGCTACCTACTCTCTTTACTCCCAGCCTCTCCAGATGTCTCCCCTACGCGCCAATCCCTCTACGCACACGCCTATCTATCTATTCGTACACCATGTCTATCCTTGCACACGCGACGTATACCCGCACCTAGTTTGTAAAATTCGCTCAACGTGCGCGGACCTGTTCGGACGTGTTTTGTCCGGAACGAAAATTTTTTAAGTATTGCGACTGATACTGTCTGCATTGATCCTCACTCAGTTTTTTAGTGATTTCCATTTAGACTTTGCCACGCTAACAGTCATTCAGACTTTTACGCAAACAGGGGAAAATGCTGGCCATATTGACCTCGTACTAGAGGCAGGTGCCAATGCAAATCAAAGAAGAAGAAGAAGAAGTATACCCGCACCTAACCTCTTTCCCACCCTCCACTTTCTCTGCTTGTTTTCGACTTTCTCTCACATCTCACTCTCGCCTCCACACACCGTTCTTCCTATACACCCGCTCCACTCTCACACACTACTCCACTCCCTCACCACTCCTTCCAACTCTCACACTTCCACCCTCTTTACGCACTTCTATTATTCTCTACCACTATCGCAACAACCGGAAACGGAAGCGATGTATAAAAATAAATATTTCTTGTATATAAACTGACCAAAAACAACATTTATTATAAATAATTGCAACATTGTTACTTATAGATAAAGACTATGTCGAATGTATACTTGGGTTCTCAGACGTCCGTATAAGATTTGACTTACTCGGCATTCAGCGATATGTTTATCTTTTGAAGCAGCTTTGGGTCCTTGGAGTCCTTCTCCCACCTACTTTTTTAGAGAGGGAAGCCAGACAGGTAGGCTTGCCAGTTTTCAAGAATCTCAAGTTACAAGCAGATGTTATTTTGGCACGGACACCGTAGACCCACGTATACAGGTAGAGGGTTAAGTAAATGCAGTAAATTTAGAATATTGCAATTGCATAATAAAATCTCTTCTTAAGTTAAAAATATACTTTAAATATTTCTTTTTTAAGTAAACTAGAAATTAATGATGTTTTTTAACAGTAATATGTTTATTACAATGCTCCACAATAATTATTTGTACCAATCAACAGAAAAAAAGATTTATGTTAGAACAAAACATATTGATAAAATAACACTAAGGGCCGGTTGTTCCAACCTGTTGGTAAGTTAACTAATAGTTAAATCATATGTCTATCTTTGTCTAATGTAAAAGATAAACGAAGACATATATATGATTTAACTATTAGTTAGTTTACCAACAGGTTGGAACAACCGGCCCTTAATGACATAAAAAATACTGATAAATAATAGACATGTTATATGTTAAAAGGACATTGAACATTGAACTGCATATCCAGCTTATATATAATACGGTTTTATATATAATACGGTTTTATATATAATAAAATACGGTAAGATATATGATAGTTCCTGCATACAGAACGTGGAAACGTTTGCCGCAAGAAGCGACGCGGTAGCCGTTCAATCCTCAGACAGCACAAAATATTTATGAATATTTATGATAAATATTTATAAATATTTTGAAAATTTATTTTCCAAAAATATGTAACAAATATTTTCTAAAGATTTTTTATAAAGATTTTGGAATAATACAAAAATTATATTATTATCTACTAACAATATATAAAGTATATTTTAGAAATGTATTGAAAAACATTTGTTGTATATAAACTGAAATGTTTTTTTGATATCTTTTAACAATATAATATAAATATTTATTATAAACATTTCGATCAATATTAGATATATCTCTGTAACAAATATTGTAGTATTATTTTTGGAAATATTAAAAATACATTGTATAATATGGTAGACAAGATAATACGTGTTAGTTCATGTATGTTTTATATCAGTACAAAATTACCTTTTTCAAAAAAGGTAAAAAAAGGCGCCAAGTACACGCGCAATGTTGTAAATCCTAAAATCCAACCTAAGTGGTAGTAGCTTTAATTTCTCCTTAACAAAATTATTATATCTCAAAATTGTGTTACCTAATTCAACCCAAGTGACATGTATTTCGAAAAAAGATGTGAAATCTTTAAATTGTGCCAATTGCAAAGAGAATATATATATTGCTTTGAAAAATAAAATTGTTGTGCAACTACTTTTAAAAAATAAAACCCATGTGGTACATATCTTTGTGTTCCCATGCAAGGGTCTTCCTATTCCAACCCAAGTGGTAGTAACTTTAATTCTCCTTAACAAAATCATGATATTACAAAGAATCATTTTAATCAGAAAGAATTAAAGAGGTAACAGTGCAAAATAAAAATATTTAATCAAAATAAAATAATTTTTTCTTGTAACTAGTTAATGTAGTGGGGGACTACAGAAGGGTGACTTTAGCACAAACGGCGTACAAGGTGTACGCTGCCGTTTTGGCGAAAAGGCTGAGGAAGGAGGTAGAAGGGAAGGGCTTGCTACCGCCGAGTCAGACAGGGCTTAGGAGAGGGGTAGGGACCACGGATAACATCTATGTGTTGAATTACTTAATAAATAGGCAGGTAAATGGGAAGAAGGGGAAGATGGTGGTGTTGTTCGTGGACTTAAAGGCAGCTTTTGACTCGGTGGACAGGAGGATACTGGTGGAAGCGATGAGGAAAAGGGGAGTGAGGGAGGTCTTAGTGAGGAGATGTAAGGAGCTGTTGGAGGAGACGGTATGCAGGGTGAGGGTGAGAGAGGAGCTGGGAGAGAGGTTCTGGACAGGAAGGGGAGTTAGACAGGGGTGCCCGTTAAGCCCGAGTCTGTTTATGTTGCTGTTGGCGGATATTGATGACGAGCTGAGAAGAGAGGGTTGGGGTGGAATTAGGTTGGGAGGGAGGAAGTTATATACGTTGGCTTATGTGGACGATATAGCGATGTTGGCGGAGAATGAGGAAGATATGAAGGGAATGATGGGAAAATTAGAGGAATATTTGGGCAGAAAGGGACTGATATTGAATAGTAGAAAAACAAAAGTAATGCGATGTAGAAAGGGGGGGAAGGTGGAAAAAGGTGAGCTGGCGATGGAAGGGTAGGGTAATTGAGGAGGTGAGGAAATTCTGTTATTTGGGTTATGTAATAAAATATAATGGGAGGCAGGACAAGCACGTAAGAGAGAGGGTAAGGAGAGGAGCGGCGTTACTAGGACAGGTATGAGGGATTGGAAAGAGGAGGTTTGGGGGGGATTGGAGCAGGAGATTATGGTTATTTGATAAATTGATATGGTCGGTGATAAGTTACGGAGTTGAAATATGGGGGTGGAGGGAAAGAGGGAAAATAGAGAGGTTGCAGGAAAGGTATTTAAGGTGGATGTTGGGAGTGGAAAAATGTACATCTGGGTATATGATCAAGGAGGAGATGCAAAGAGAGAAACTAAGAGGAAGGGCAGTTATGAGAGCATGGGGGTATGAGAAAAAAAAATATATATCTTTATATACATATAACATTAACATAATTATTTTTTAACCATTTTTTTAAATGCACACTGAGAAAGAAATGTTCTGGATTTTAGGAAATATTACTTTGCATACAACTGTGACTCCATTTATTAAAATAAAGAACATTTTTATTAGTATATTTTTTTCTCAGTAAATACACATATACTAATAAAAAGGAAAATTTTCTTTATTTTAGTTAATAGAGTCACAGTTGTATGCAAACTAATATTTACTAAAATCCAGAACATTTTTTTTCTCACAATCAGTGCAATAATTAAATTATTTATATTAAACTAATTAATAACTTTTAAAATCAAGAGACAAGTAATTTATATTTATAACAAGCTATTAATTATTTTAATAATAAAGAATTTATTTCTACTAATTACCAATTTGCAAAAGAAATTAATTTATTTTCGCCTAAATACTAATTTTCGCGTAACTAGAAATTTTTCTCTGACAAATTACCAATTTTGTGAGTAATTCGTAATTCATTTTTACCTAAATATTAATTTTTACGTAATTAGTAATTTTTTGCGACTAATTACTAATTTGCTAATTCAATAAAAATTTAGGTTAATATGTGGTACAACGGTATTCTCTCAGATTCCTTTAAAATTTTCTAATTTTGTATATTTTGGAAAGTAAAAAAGATTCTCAGAAAGTCATTGCTCATTCCGTTTGTTTATAATTAATACTTAAAATATCACGATATCGGTAAGTAAAGAAATAATAATTTATGGATAATTTTAAAATTATAATCTTTGTTAAAGCAGATAATAGTAGAAAGCATAAGTACAGAGTATTCTCTGCTTTAACTAAAACCACAAACTGTTGTCTGTTTTAATTGTAATTCTTTAATTTTTTATCCCAAAACATTTTTTCAAATAAATTTGGGCCACGTATTCGCATTACCAATTACATATCTTGAACTGCAAGCAAAGATTCCCACACAGCAAAATATATCACCAAGACATCTAGAAGATATCTGAATGAATATTGGAATATCTGATTGCGCAAGATATCATGAGAATATCTCAGACATCTCCAAGATTATAAAAAGCCATGATAATTTTATCTCAGATATGATATCTGATTTTGCATATATATTTTGCTGTGTGGGCTATTATTAATTTGTTCTATTGAATATAATATATCAATCAGATACTATGTTGAAGTTGTAAATAGCATAATATGATCTAATTGAAGTAAGTAGCGAAATATATATCCATAAATTATCGTTTCAATTATCATTTTCTTACTTACTGATCGTGATATTTTAAGTATTAATTAGAAACAAACGGAACATGAGCTACGATTTTTATTCTCAGAATCTTTTTTACTACACAAAATAGGTGTACAAAATTTGAAAATTTCGAAGAAATCGGAAAGGGTGTCGTTATACTACATATTTACCAAAATTTATTTTGTTAATTGTTATTGCTAATTTCGTAAATAATTAATATTTCCAGATACCATTAAAGTATATAAAATCAACGTCTATCATAATAATGGACTCAAGTCAACTAATATTTTAGCATAACTTGCCTGCAATACAAATTGCGCTATAGATCACTTTTTCGTTCTCTTTAACTTTTACAAGACAGCATATATGTACGTACGTGTGCAATTTTGAATATACCTTCCTTCTTATTAAAGATCTCTTCGGCGTCAGCTCCCTGCCCTTATGAAAAAGTACACTCAACTTTGATGGTTAACACCCATCAGAGAGAGTTAACAATCAAATTGGGCGTAAGTTTAGTGTTTGTCATCAAAGTTAAGTGTCAACACTTAAATTTAGGTGTAGATTGAGTGTTGACCATTAAGGTTTAGGTAAATTGTGGGTTTAATCCTCAATGATGAGTGTATATTGGGAGTTTATTCTCAATGATAAGTGTAGGTGTGGGATTAAGCCTCAATGTTTAGTGTAGGTTGGAGATTGATCCTCATCGTTGGATGTTGGTTTGGTGTTAACAGAGTGTTAACCTTTAATGTTTTATGTCGATTTAATCAGTGTCGCCATGATCCCTTTATCGTTGGGTGTCGTTTAAATGTTATTGTGTTAATTTTCGCTAAGTGTCAATTGACGGCTTGGTTTATTGGAAAAGTGTTTCAGATAAAAGTTAAAAGGTTTGAAGGGGGCCAATAGACGATCTTATTGGATTTTGGATCCAGGGCCTGTATTAAGCCCAATAGGGCCTAAGTCAAATTTTTTAAATAAAAACCCCTATTTTTTATTGTACCATCTTTCTATATAATACTTTTATATAATATATAATACTTTTTGAGATATTCAAGGAAAACTTGGTAACTTCTTCAATATATATTTAGCTTGTGATATCTTGATGATTGTTTGCCAGAGAAAAAAATGGTATAGAGGACTTTTTGACTTGATTTTGTCTTAAGAATATGCTGTTGCAATAGTATACTCCAATTTTTTTTTAATATTTGTGTATGCATCTTCTTGGAGTGTTTACAAATATTTAAAAAAATTGGAGTGCTATTGCAACAGCATATTCTTAAGACAAAATCAAGTCAAAAAGTCCTCTATACCATTTTTTCCTCTGGCAAACAATTATCAAGATATTATAAGCTAAATATTGAAAAAGTTACCAAGTTTTCCTTGAATATCTCAAAAAGTATTAGGCAAATAAAAGAATTTTTCAAACCAAAGTTGTTCAAATTAATTAATAGAGTAAGATGGTACAATAAAAAATAGGGGTTTTCATTTAAAAAATTTGACTTAGGCCCTACCCAGAGAGAAATGACCCATCGAATCGACGTCTAATTGACGTCGAAATCATCGATATTACATCATATCGAAATAATGATTGAAATTTGAAGCTTATTTCGATGTTTGTGCTATATGACATTTTTTAAAAGAAGAGATTATTTGTGACATACATTCATCGCGCCAGACTGTAAACAGGCAAATTATGTATTTTCTGTTAAGACATCGATATTTCATCATTTCGATATTGATTCGAAGCTATTTTGATTTGCCTGTCAAATATATAATAACATTGCCATTATATAGAATGCAATATGAATAAAAAATTATATTGTATTGGCAGACATGGATAATGTAAATATTTTATGATTTGAGCATTATATTAATTGCGTTACAATATTAATTTTTTTAGGCTTCCATTTCCATTAAATAGTTACTTTATAACTGTAAAAGTCACAACAAAATTCCTGTTTGTAATTTGACAATTTTGAAAATTAAAATATTATATAATAGGTACATTTTCAGTACTACATCCGCTCATTGATTAAACAAAAAGTTAAATTAAGCAACTAATTAAATTATTAATATTAAATATTAATACAATAAGATATTTGTATTTACATTTATCAAAATAAAAAATAAGTTAAATTATGAAAATAAATATTAATAATTGGACTTATTAAAAATTAAATAATTTGTTCAAATATTGCGCTCGAATTCTTTTCGCGTTTTACAACGCCCGATCGTTTCACATTAGATAGCGCGACGCGCGAGTCGCCACTCTCAAAGAGCCCCCGCCTCCTTCCTCAATCGTTAGGTGTCATGGCCGCACTTGCTTGCGTTTCTTCGAACGTGTCAAGTCCGTTACCTCTTTCTTGACGGATTGATCGTTGCGGCGCGTGTTCTGGAGACCAACCGAGCGAGAGTCGGATCACCAGGGAGAGCTCACCGCCAGGAAAGGGAGAGCTGCGGCAGCTAACGTCCGAGAGGGAGGATCGAGGCGAGGAGTCCGGTTCAGCGAGCGGAGCCCTTAAGAGATTCTCATTGGGATGACATATTTGTTACTTTCATTTGAGGGTTCATATTTTTAGGGTTTATACCGTCATTTTTAAGGATTAACCATTAATTGAAGGTTAACTATCACTTGAAGGTTAACTATTACTTGAAGGTTAACCATCATCCAAAGAAAAACCCTTAAAGTTGGGTGTGATTTTGGACCGCCAATTGAAGATTAACCTTCAAATGATGGTTAACCTTTAATTGACGGTCCGAAATCACACCCAACTTTAAGGGTTTTTCTATGGTGTTTTTTTAACGGTTAACACCAAAAGTTGAGTGTATTTTTCCATAAGGGAAGCTATCCATTAAGCCTAGTTTCCATATAGCACAAAATATTTTTAAAAAATATTTCTACATATTTCTATAAAAATATTGCAAAAAACATTTTAAAATATAACTATAAATAAAGAACAGTCTCGTATGTATCAAACAAAGAAATAAAGGTTACCGGCCAATAACGAGCAACATGATTGTTAAAATTTAAAAATATATATTGTTAACAATGTTGAAATGGGACGTTTCGGCAATACCGTGCCTTCATCAGCCGAATTTAATAGACTTGATTACATTAAATATACGATTAATCCTGAATCATACATTTCTACATCCAATAAGTACAGTAAGAATGTTATAGAGTCGTAATCGCTGTACAAGTACGGTCTTTAATTAAAAGATGAGTAAACGAGGAGTAACATGAAATTGTTGAACGAAAGAAACCGGAATTGATGCGCATTTTTAAAAACCTTGATTAAAAGTCGAAAACCAAGATCCATGATTTATTCCTCAGTCGGCAGTGGGAATGAATCGAGTCAGTTAGCGAATTCTGCACGTCACCATAAAGAGTCCACAGTTAAAAAATGCGTCTAAACTGTATTAACTGTAAATAAAAACTTGTAAGAGACAATAAATGTAAGAATTTGTTACGATTATACGTAGGGTAGAGCGGGGTCGAAAGTAACAATTTGACTTTAGAACTTGATTGTGGAAGAACTATTACAGTAAAAGAAAAACTCTTGATATCCTAAGTTAATGTGATCATTTCACTTTATGGAAATCCTTCTATTTAAATCTTGTGATAAACCAAATAAGAATTATTAATCAAAACCAAAACGAGGGAAAATATTACAATCGCCCCCGACTCCGGGTCGGTTGCAACACTATAGGGGGTCGATAGTAACAGTTTTAAATAATCAAAATAAAAAATGTTTATTCAATGAAAAATAATATAATTTCTCTTATATTAACAAAAACAAACTAAAATATTCATATTCTCATACAAAAGAAGTAAAATAAAATCTTATTCTATTAAAACATAACTTCTTTATATCAATTATAAAAAACATTAACTTTGTTTATTTAATTAAAAACATTTTTTGTTCTTATATTTTTAAATGATAGGAACACAATGTCTTTAAGGACTAGTACAAATAAAAATTACTTTGAATCACAGTTGTGGCAAATATATGAATCATTTTGTTGGGTACATTGTTCATGTGACCAACTCTTACATGCTATGCACTGCACCCATTTTTCGCCTGGTTTACTGGTACTATATGACTCCAAGCAGACAAGACAATAATACTCTTTATTTTCTTTATCACTATCTTATTTCCTATCCTTGTTTTTTAATTTATTTTTTTTTATACGAATTCTTTGTCTTCCGTTTCGGGTCACTAATATTTTTCTTCACTTTCTTTTTCTGTTTTTCGTCATACTCTGTTCTAATCTTTTCTTTTTCAGGAGTATCAGTATATATGGTAGATTTCCTTTTCTTTTTACCCCTATTTCCTTCTTTCCCAGGCGGAGCTTTAAGGAAGGGTCTAACAGCTTCTGGCGTAAACTCTTCACTTTTCCCATCTGCGCGATGCTCTTCCATTTCGCGATCGCGATGTAGATTTATCTGTTTATCTGGTGTTGATTGAGATTGAGTGTTGAGTTCGCATAGGACAGAACGAGATGTTGACGGCATAGGTTCATTATTCGTGTCTCTCGATTCGGTAGAGCTAATTTTATTTTCATCAACAATTTCAGATAACGGTGCTGGCCTATCTGTAACGTAAGATGGAGCATAATCGAGAGATGTGAATATATTTCTGTTGTACGGAAATATGCCCGTGCACCTGAAGCCTGCTTGAATGTTGGTTACAGTCAGTGCCATTGGAAGAGCCGTGTTTACTATGAAAGGAATGTGATAAATAGTCATTGTTTTTCCTGGGTTATTGCGCATCCAAGCATCGCAACTGGTATTGACGGCTTTTTTTAGTGGCCCATATACAGAACGATCTAGTGGCTGTAGCTTATGTGAGCAATGGGGAGGGAAAGACAGCATTATTATACCGTTTTCAGAGCAATAGTCAAGGCTTTAGATGGATGTGTGGGAAAAATGATTATCCAATAGCAGGAGAACTTTGTAGGAAGCTCGTGCAGACGTATATTTTTGAAACTGTTTCAAAAATATAAGGAACTCATTTTCTTGCATCCATTCACTTGCGTTTCCGGCTCCAATGCTCCCAGTTGGTCCGTTTCTGACAAAATGCTCTTGATATCGAAGCCTGGGGAATATGATCGGAGGTATAAAATTACCGATAGCATTCACTGCGCAAGTTAGTGTGACTAAGCTTCCTCGTTCGGCAGATGTTAATGCGCCAACTTGCCGAGTTCCTCTTTTAGTGACAATTCTATCTGGTTTTTGGACTGTTGTGATCCCTGTTTCGTCAACATTATAAATATCCTTTGCTTCGAATTTATATCTATCAATGACATTCTGCAAATTGTCAAAGAACATATTTACATTAGTTTCGTTAAAACTAGTAGGACGAGACATACTGGTGGGTTGTGCACATCTTATAGATAGTTGTGGCTGTCTCTTCATAAAGTTTGTAAACCAATCTTTACTAGCCATTTTGTTTTTTTCCCACTGAGATGGGTATGACAATTTATATTTGTTTGCCAACTCATATGCACACTCTTTTATTTCTTTGGGAGGAAAGCCGAAATATATATTTGCTGCTCTTATTATATAATCTACTATCATTTTTTCTTGGTGGTCGCTAAAAACTTTGTTCCATGCCCTATAACCTATCCTCACCAAAGAATTTTCACCATCTTTCGAAGCTTCTTCCCTTTTCTTCTTATATCTTGTCAAAGATACATGACACAACTTATATCTCATTGCAGCTGCTCGAATAGACAAATTCTGTTTATTTAAATCTTCGTATGCTTGTTCATAGATTGATACATCTTTTGTACCCCTATCAGTCTTTCTAACTTTGGTACGAGGCATTCTGAAATAATAATAGTTTAATTATGATCTAAAATGAAATAAACTGCAGCAGCCGGGGTCGGTTGTAACGTTTCATTCGACCCCACACAATGATGTTACAATTGTCCCAAATATGTTTTTGAACTTTGACTTAAAATTTTTAATAATAAAATGCCAAAAATGAATTAGAGTTCCTCTAGTAAGAGTTAGGACACCCCGGTCTGACTCCTGATTGGTTCCGCCATTAATGGGGAAGACGTTAGTGGGAGTGAGACACAGCTATAAGTGGGAGTGAGACAAAGACCCATGAAAAGTACGAGTGGGGAGGCTGTCTCTCTCGATCGTTCGCATAATTCCCCATTAATGGCGGACGGTGTCCTAACTCTTACTAGAGGAACTCTAAAATGAATAAGTAACAATTATTATAATAAGCAAAAATAACGAAACTCAAATATAACCTAAAAAAAAAGTACTTACTTGCAGTGGATATATTATATTAAAAGTTTAAGATTGTCGGAAGAAACTACTTTACGGCCTCAAAAACATATTTTATTTATTGCACACGTCCACTCAATACCCAGGCCGCAGGCGTTCTGAGACACGTTATAGCTTGTTCAACTTCATCCGTTAACCAACAGACGCATGTGCATCTATGCCTATAACTATAGATATTTGAGTTGTTACTTTCGCCCCGCGTTACTTTTGACCCCGCTCTACCCTACTGAGAAAATTGTAGAATCAAGTTATAATGTTTCCAAGTACCGTACTGTATCGAATCTTATGTGTGACTGAGCATTATCGCTCCACCTTATTTTAGTATTTTAAGCGAACTCAGCAACAATTCATAGAGACTTATTTATTGTTTGATTGACATCCTTTGTTGGTAGTCGATTCCAGTGGAACGATAATGCTCAGTCACACATAAGATTCGATAGAGTACGGTACTTGGAAACATTATAACTTGATTCTACAATTTTCTCAGTACGTATAATCGTAACAAATTCTTACATTTATTGTCTCTGTTGCGTGAGAACGCGCCCTTGCGTATCGCCATATTGGATATAGGCCGGTAGGTAGGCTAGAGAGGGGGCAGCGCGGGAGCGTGCGGGGAAACGCGCGGCAGTCCGGGCACGGCAGGCGTAGGGTCAACACGCAGGTACCCTTATAACCAATAAAGCAATTCATAACCTAGCCGTGGCACTAATCATTTCACCCGAGAACACTACATGGTGTCAGAAGTGGGATCCGAGAGATCCGAGAGATCCTGTATAGTAAGACACGTCAGAAATCATCATCGAGAATAATATCGGCGGGACAAGGCGCTACGAAAAAGATGGCGACCGTGGAAGAGAAACCGTTGTACGGAATAAAGGTACCGGATCAATTTGATTTCCAAAAACCCGAGTTATGGGACATTTGGATCAAATGTTTCCTGCGATATATCTCGGTGGCAAACATGACGAACCGACCGGACAAGGAAAAGATCGACCTCTTGTGCTACACTATGGGCGAAAAGGCGGAAGAAATATTGACTCAGATTTTTCCGTCAATTTCTGCCGAAACGACCTTCATTGCCGTCAAACAAAAATTTGATACATATTTCTCCCCTAAGAGAAACACCGTGTTCGAGAGATACAAGTTTAACTCGCGTTCACAACATGCGGATGAACCAGTGGATCTGTTCATAACAGCCCTGTACACACTTGCAGAAACGTGTGAGTACGGCACATTAAAAGAAGAATTGATACGAGACCGCATCGTAATCGGGATTCGAGATGCTCGCACGTCCGAGCGTCTGCAGCTAACCTCCAATTTGACGGTGGAAAAGGCGATAGAGATGGTACGCCAAGCGGAAATCCAGGCCAAAGAGAGCAAGGTAATCAGGCAAGAGGCCACAGCCGTCAAGGAAATAAATAAGATCACTCAGAAGAAGAGGACTCCCCAGAATCAACGTTCTCGGAATGGCAAGTCTGCTTCAAGCCAGGAAGAACAACCGAAGTGCACCCGTTGCGGCTTAGCGAGGCACGCAGATATCAAGAAATGCCCAGCGCTGAATTCCAGATGCAGAAATTGCGATAAAATAGGCCATTGGGACAAGAGGTGTCGCTCCAAGAAGATACATTGTATCGAGGGAGAAAACGCCGAAGAGCCAGCCTTCCTGGGTAAAGTGTGCGGTGACTCGGTAAACGATGACTTTTCTGTAAAGATTACTATCCAAGAATTAGATATAAGAGTAGACTTTGTTATTGATACTGGCGCGGACGTATCTTGTATATCAAACAATTGTATACCGAAACATTCTCGTAATCATATTATTAAATCGTCTAAAAGTATTTTAGGACCAGATGGCAAAAACCTACAAGTAATAGGATATCTGAATGTGACGCTTTGGAGTAAAGGTTGCAGAACTAGAGCCAAGGTCTACATTATACAAGGATTGAAACAGAATTTATTAGGCAAACCCGAGATTAAGAGGTTCAGATTGGTGAGTAAGATTAACATGGAAAAATTAGAAAATAAAATTCCATTCGACATTCATTCGGACTATTCAAGTCTATTTGAAGGCATAGGCCAATTCAAAAAAGAATTAAAAATTCATCTGAAGGAAGGAGCAGTACCCTTTTTTCAGTCGGTTCCACGAACTGTAGCAATTCCATTATTGTCAAAACTAAAGAAGGAGCTAGATAAACTTGTCCAATCAGGCATAATAGTACCAGTAGACTTTCCTACGGACTGGTGTAGTCCCATTGTAGTAGTGCCTAAAAAGAATACGGATGAAATTCGCCTTTGTTGTGATTATACTAATTTAAATAAATGGGTTAAAAGAGCCAACTTTCCAATCCTCAAAGTTGATACAGCTATAGCTGATTTAAAAGACTCTAAAGTATTTACAAAGTTAGATGCAAAGGCGGGTTTTCACCAAATTCCTCTTCATAAGAGCAGTCAACCTCTTACCACTTTCATCACACCTTTTGGTAGGTACATGAGCACTAAACTACCTTTTGGCATCAATTGTGCAACAGACTACTTTTCTCAAGAATTTAAAGACAAATTAAAAGGTATTCGAAACATAATTGTTCGTATAGATGATGTACTTATACATGCAAAAACGATAGAAGAACATGATAGAATATTAAAAGAGGTCCTTGACAGATTAAAGGAAGAAGGGATAACCTTAAACAAAGAAAAGTGTATATTTAGGGTTAATAGAATAGAGTTTTTGGGTCACTTGATTTCTGAGGAAGGAATTGAAATATTACCAGAGCGTATATCGGCTATTTCAAAAATTCCAGCACCTACAGATAAAACTTCCTTATTACGCTTCCTAGGCATGGTTAATTACGTAAGCAAATTTGTACCAAACAAATCTTCTATATTGGAACCCTTAAATAGTTTACTAAAAGATAATGCTCATTTCGTGTGGCTTCAACCACAATCAGCTTTTAAAAAAATAAAAGAGCTTTTGTTACAAGCCCCTGTATTAGCCCATTTCGATTTTAATAAGAATATTATTATTCAAGCAGATGCTTCTAGTTATGGGTTAGGGAGCGCACTTATCCAAGAAGATGAAACTGGTAAGAGGGAGATAGTAGCTTATGCTTCTCGTACATTAACACCGACTGAACAGAAATATAGTCAAATTGAAAAGGAGGCCTTGGCATTAGTTTTTGCAGCAGATCATTATAAAGAGTATATTATAGGCATAGACGTTACTCTTGAAACGGACCATAGACCGTTACTTCAGATATTGCAGAGTAAACCATTAGATGAACTCACTCCACGCCTTCAGCGATTAAGATTGAGGCTTATGCGATACAACTATAAGGTCATTTTTGTACCGGGAAAACAATTAGTATTAGCGGACTGTTTGTCCAGAAGTCCGGTAGATGACATTACTAAAAACAAGGACGATCTACAAGAAGAAATAAATCAATATATAAGATTAACAGTCACTAATTTGCCTGCAACAAATAATCTTCTCAATAGAATACGCGAAGAACAAGGAACAGACTACATTTGTAAAACACTCATAGAGTACTGTCTAAAATCTTGGCCTACGAAAACCAAATTAGCAGACGGAATTTGGCCTTATTATCAATTAAAAGAAAATATTTCTTACGTAGATCATCTCTTGTTATACAATTCTAGAATAGTTATTCCTCCTACACTACAAACAGAAATACTCTCCAAGATACACGAAGGGCACTTCGGCATTAACAAATGTAGGCAACGAGCTAAACAATCAGTGTGGTGGCTAGGTATAAGCACACAATTGAAGAACCTAGTAGAAAACTGCCCGAAGTGCATAGAGGAGAGATCTAACATTAAAGAACCGTTTAGGAAGGAAGAGTTTCCCAGTCGACCTTGGCAAAAAATAGGGATAGATCTTTTTAAATATAATACATGGTATTTAGTTACATTCGATTACTACTCAAGATACTTAGAAATCTCGAGCTTGAGAACATTAACGGAAACAGAGATCATTGAAAAATGCAAGGAAGTATTTGCAAGATTCGGAATACCCGAAATTGTTAGGAGCGACTGTGGAACTCAATTCGCTACCAAGTTTAAAGAGTTTGCGCGTAAATATGATTTCGTACATACAACAAGTTCACCGAAATATTCTCAGAGCAATGGCGCAGCAGAAGCAGCGGTAAAAATTGCGAAAAACATATTAAAGAAATGCGATGATGTAAGCTTAGGATTACTAGCGTATAGAACAACTCCGTTAGAGAACGGATATTCTCCTGCGGAATTGATGTTCTCGAGGAAAATCCGTTCCTCACTTCCCATATTATCAAAGAACCTAAGATCATTTGTAAAACATAAAGATGTATTACCGCGAGAGAATAAGAGAAAAGGGAGGCAGGAAAGAGACTATAACAAAAGACATCGCGTAAAAGAACTGTCTCAATTACAACCGAAGGATAGAGTTTGGATTGTAGATGTGCGTAAATATGGTAGGATAGTGGGTAAAGCGAACAGCCCAAAATCTTACTGGATTAAGACTAGTGATGGTGGTACATTAAGAAGAAATCGTTGGCATCTCATCCCAGCCCCATTAGATCAAAGTGCCAGCTTAAAGGAAGACCCGCCACCTGTCCTAGAAGAAGAGGCTGAGAGCCACTCCGGGGATGCAGAACAATCGACACAAAACATACAGCAAGACGAAGGCAATTCAAAGCCAGTCGACCTTCACGGTGCTGAGGGAGCATCAACATCATCAGGCATCTCAAGGAAGACATCCAGGGAAAGGAAACTACCCAGTTATCTTAAGGACTATTGTATGTAGCGAGGCGTTATATATATGTATATCTACACATGTAATATTATTATTACTTAAGAAAAAAAAAGGGAAAGATGTTGCGTGAGAACGCGCCCTTGCGTATCGCCATATTGGATATAGGCCGGTAGGTAGGCTAGAGAGGGGGCAGCGCGGGAGCGTGCGGGGAAACGCGCGGCAGTCCGGGCACGGCAGGCGTAGGGTCAACACGCAGGTACCCTTATAACCAATAAAGCAATTCATAACCTAGCCGTGGCACTAATCATTTCACCCGAGAACACTACAGTCTCTTACAAGTTTTTATTTACAGTTAATACAGTTTAGACGCATTTTTTAACTGTGGACTCTTTATGGTGACGTGCAGAATTCGCTAACTGACTCGATTCATTCCCACTGCCGACTGAGGAATAAATCATGGATCCTGGTTTTTGACTTTTAATCAAGGTTTTTAAAAATGCGCATCGATTCCGGTTTTTTTCGTTCAACAATTTCATGTTACTCCTCGTTTACTCATCTTTTAATTAAAGACCGTACTTGTACAGCGATTACGACTCTATAACATTCTTACTGTACTTATTGGATGTAGAAATGTATGATTCAGGATTATTCGTATATTTAATGTAATCAAGTCTATTAAATTCGGCTGATGAAGGCACGGTGTTTAAGATCACGAGTGCATCGTAGCGTGCATCGGTCTCGTCAAATGAAAGGGCACAATGCGCGTGCCTTCTCTGTATTATAAGGTCATCGTTTCAATAAAATCCTAATCCTAATATGTAAGTTCTGAATACTTTGCATTATAACGTGGGTTTCTCTAAAGGCATTTCGCAATCGATTACTTTCCAGAACGCTGTTTTCATGTCCTTGCGCGATGGAGAAACCCACGCTATAAACAGTCACCGGTGTGACAAACAACAACATTGCTAACGGCCGGTTAGCTATGTTTCGCCTCGCGTCGGCTCGATGCGGTGACGTAGGCAGCCGATTGCCAATCAGGTGCGACTCAATGCGTGTCATATCCCTTGCCGCCAATCGCAAGGGAAAATCTGAGGTCACCGACAACGCTTTGAAACAATTGGTGATTGCGAGAAGAAGCTCCCTTATAAAAGAGCTTGCTTCGTCGCGCACCGGGCTCTTTGTCGAAAGTCAATCGCTTAGAATCAACGCTCGCTAAACCGCTTAACTACGCTAATTAACACCGCTGTGTACACCGCCTTGAGTTCGCTCCTCGCTATCGCGCTTCGCGAACCCGCTTTCTCCACCGCTGAATGCCGTACTAACATCTGTGCGCGCGTTTACGGCTTCTTGCTTTGCTAAAAGTAAAGAAACACTGTATCCATTGTATATATTGAGACTTTATTATAATATACTTATTTTATTGGACTTATACGTATTTGACTTGTGTGAACCGCTTTCCTCGTGGTCGTCTTCCTCGCGCCATCACTCGCGCATCCGCGCACTCTCGCACACACGGTGTTGCCGAAACGTCCCATTTCAACATTGTTAACAATATATATTTTTAAATTTTAACAATCATGTTGCTCGTTATTGGCCGGTAACCTTTATTTCTTTATTTTAAAATAATTTTAAGAATATTTTAAAACGGTTTAAAAATTTTTTGTGGTAACATTTTTAAGAATATTTTAAAAATCTTTTAAAAATATTTTTAAAAATGTTCTTTTTTATCACCCAAACAATATTTTCTTCAATATTTGAAATATATTTTTGAATTATTAATTCTAATCTACATATTTTTATTGTTTTATAATCTTGTTCCAAAATATTTAAAAAATATTTTTAATTTATTATTGGTTCTATAATCCTTTTTCAAATATTTTTCAAATCTTATAAAATATTCTTAATTAAGGAAGATGCATGGTAGCGCATCTTTCCATGCTGGTTTGCAACGACGCCGCTAGGCGGCGCATAATGGTAAGACTAACTCATAAGTAAATTTCAGTTGGGGACTAATATAAGTAGGCCTCTGGCGAAGCAAAATAATGACATTCTTTCAAAGATATATCTTTTCCAGCAATACAATGTAAGGCTCACCCAACACTTCTGCGATAATATTGATATACAAAAAATAATATTTTCCAAAGTAAGATGTAAAGATATATATTTTTTAAATATCAAAAAAATTTTTTAAACATGAAACAATTATTGCTCATTGGGTTAAACATATGTATTTATTGGAATATAGTTTATCATGGTTCACTCTAATTCACGCGAATCAGGAGACAGAAGTTCCTGTTTCCATACGGCAGATGTCAGCGGCGTACAGATTAAACGCGACCGAGCGCAATCGAGCGCGACTGCATACATGTATCGTTCAGCGCCGTTTAGTCGTATCATGGTCACTGTACTGCTCGCATGTGCCATATATATTACTTATATTACTTGTACTTTTCTGTTCTATTAAAACTTAGTTTTTTTTCACGTGCGTGGTTATGGGCACACCAACAAGTTATGGGCCCGGAGTGATTCGCGTAGTGGAGTTCTGTGAGTGAGAACAGTAAAGTGAGATTATCCTGCCACGTGTGTGTAATCCCGCTCTTGTTCAACATGGCGGAAGAAATCCTTGGAAAAGGAATTACGAAGTTCAACGGGTCGGGCTTCTCTGTATGGAAGTTCCAGATGACGCAACTCCTGATGGCACACGGGCTAGAAGACCTGATCGACGGATCACGATTGAGACCAACGGGCGAGCGAATAGTGGACACAGTAAAGACGTGGACAAAAGACAATGCCAAGGCCATGAGCCTTATATCGTCGTCCATGGAACGGACACAACTACAAGGCTTGATCACGTGTAGATCAGCTTACGAGATGTGGCAGAGTCTTATAAGAACGTATGAGCAGAGATCTGCTTCGAGCAAATTGCTATTAATGCAGAGATACCACGAGTATAGAATGGGACCTAACGATTTCGTTGTGCAGCATGTGACGCACATTAAAAACTTGGTGAGCCAGTTGCGAGATGTCGGACAGTAAATAGGTGAAACCGACATCATGGCCAAGATACTAGGTTCTTTGCCTGCAAAGTATAACACGCTTGTAACAGCCTGGGACAGTGTTCCTCTTTAATATCAATCGGTCGGAAATCTACTTGAAAGATTAATCAAAGAAGAAAGCAGAATGGCCGGAGAAGACGAGATAGCAGGAGCACTAGCAACCGTAAGGCTCAACAAGAAGAAAGGAACAAAAAGTCCGAGAAATCAAAAGAACAGAAAATCTAGAAGCGACGAGAAAGTTCAAATCGAGTGTTATTACTGCAAGAAGAAAGGTCACATGGCGAGAGAATGTCGAAAGAAAAAGCATGACACAAAGGACAAAACAGGCAGAAACAACAGTGAAGACAGCGCGTTCGTCGTGTCAACACTCATCAAAGACAATCAAAGTGATAAACAGTGCGTGCTAAACAGTGAAACCGTTCGAGAGCTTGTGACAAAGGAATGCAAAGACGTCTGGATCACCGATAGCGGCGCTTCGCGCCATATCACCTTTAGACGCGAGTGGTTGACTAACATTAAGTCCATGGATGGCGACACCGTGTCGCTTGGTGACCCTGACTTGGTGAACCGCCAACGATAGAAAACGATAAAAAATGTCTTATCGTTTTTAATATAGTTAGTAAATCGTTTATTTACGATACTCTATCAGAAATTCACGTTACAAAATATTTGGGATTCTATTGTAAATGTCTTATCAGCTGCACATCAGTTTCTATCGTTTTTAATATGGTTAATGAATCGTTTGAATCGGTTTTAGTCAATCCATTTCAATCGTTATGAATCCGTGAATTAAGAAATCAGATTCATACCGATTCATTTCTTTCAATCGGTTTTTATCGTTTTGAAGAACGCCGGGAACGGGGCAACTAGCGCCAGGAGTCGGAGGCCGCTGAGCTCGGTGTTCGGTGTCCGGGAGTCCGGGGCGGCTACCGCCAGGAGGTCCTTATAGGAAGAGATCCCTCCAGTTACGATACTGGATTTCTCTGCTTTTCGCCTCGTAGGAGTTATATATTATGACTGGATGTATTTTAAATACGAGAAGCGCTTTCCATCATGCGCGGCCTAGCGGCATTGTCGCGAACTAATCGCCGATTGGTTGATGCGGATTTAATTTATAATATAAATTTTATATCATTGATATACGATAGAAAACGAACCGATTTGCTGCCATAAAGAAGATGATAAGTTGTATGTCCTGATAAGAAACGATAGATGTATCGGTTCGGTTAAGTCGTATAAATATCGACAAGATGTCTATCGTTTTAACCTTATAAAAACATATACAAAGTAGAAGGCTTTCAAACGATTTAATTTATATCATTGATATACAACAGAAAACGAACCGATTAGCTGCTGTACAGAAAATGATAAGTTGTATGTCGGAAAATCCTGATAAGAAACGATAGATGTGTTGGTTCGGTTAAGTCATATAAATATCGATGAGATGTCTATCATTTTATTCTTATATATCCGTATTAATGCATACGGTAAAATTATTACCATAAATAACGATATGTACTATATCGTGTATATACGATTGATTCAGACGGGCAATAATTGTACATATAGAAAACGATTCATAACTATAAAATTTGTATAGTTATTTCCTTATTCGGATCTAAAACGATAGAAACCGATTTGATTTGATTAATGTTTTATCTGTCTTCTAAATATGCAACGATAGAACCGATAAGATACGATTAAAAATGATACAGATATAGCCGTTTTTAATCGTTTTCTATCGGAGATGGTTACCAGGGGACAACAGCCAGCGCGAAGTGCGTGGTGAAGGTGATTTACATATCGAGAAGTTGGTAAACGAACAGTGAATCAAAGCACGAATAAACAACGTGCTCTTCGTGCCTAGCCTGAGAAAGAATCTATTCTCGGTCGGAGTGTGCACTGCAAATGGGTATAAAGTTACGTTCAGTGACAGAAAAGTGACACTTATGCGCAAGAACAACGTCGAAGCAGTTGGTTTAAAACGAGACAATAACATGTATTACATGCTCTTTAAAGTGATTGAGCAAGAAAGTACGGAAGTGAACGTGTCAACTACAAGCCTGCGTGAGTGGCATGAAAGTGTAAAGTTCTCGTGCAAAAATGATTTTTTCTGCGAGTCGTGCCAGTTCGGAAAAACGCACAAACTTGAGTTCAAGAATAATAGTGACAAACAGAACTGGAAACCGGGTGAATATGTTCATACCGATGTGTGCGGACCTTTTTCCGAAATGTCAATTGGCGGCTCATGTTCCCGGGAAAAAAAACCTCTTATTTGTTCGTATTAGTTCATATTAGTTTATATTAGTAGATATATGATTATATATGATCATATAAGAAATGGAAAATATAATCTTAAACAATATTATATGGCTATATATGAAAATATATGATTATGTATTCCATAAAACCTCTGTAAGTATAACCTTATATAGCCATATATGGTCTTATATGCTTGTATATTATCATGTCTGATCATGTAAGTAAAAGTATATTTATAAGGTTAAAGATAATCATATATGAACATATACTCGGATCTATTCATAAGTTTGTATAACTATTATAAATATTCTTCTAGTAGGGGAGACCGGGGCCTAACCGTCAGTTTTTCTTCGGTGCCGATTTTTAACAAGAAAATAAATAATTTTAGTTAAATGTGGTATACTACTGTAAAGAGTAAACCTTTAGCTACAAAATTTATATAGGAAATTTTTATCTACGTCGCTTTGTTTAACCGGTATAGAGCAAAAACGACAACGGTGGAAAAATTGAAATCTCAAAAATGCCGGGGTTTAACCGTCACACTGCATTTTCAATACATATACGTACATCTAATCCTGAAAAATGATAAGATACATCTTAATAATTGTTTTTTAAGAAAAAAATATAAAAATTTATTTAAAATTTTTATGCAAAACATTATTAAAAAATAGTTACGAGGGTTCCTCTTTCCGCAAAAGTCACTCGCCCGACTTGTTTCACTCCTCGACGTCCGATGACTCTATTCGGTGTCTGAACGGTTGTAATTCCCGTCTCATCCATATTCCATATGCAGTGAGCCTGGAAATGCCCGGAAATGCCTTGGAAATGCACCCGGACTGCTTACTGACGGATTAACCCCAAACACAAGTTTCAGGTTTGATCGCCCACGAAATATTAGACATCAACGATAATGAAAAAACTACACTGGATTCGTGTTCAGCATGCATTACTCTTTATAATCACGTACCTCGAGATTTGGAAAGCAAATATTATTGCAGATATTACAAAATTTCCACGCGCAGAAAATGTAACTTTCACCTTCCGAAAACACGTTTGCCCTCGTAAAAATCATAACACGGCAGGTAACCTGCCGAAACTCCGTTGGTCACATGGATACCATAAGCAGCGTTTACAATGTTAATAGCGAGTTCGCACAATATACAGGTTCCGAGATATTTGATTAGACGTATTTACCCCGTAGACGTTTTAGCCCCGGTCTCCCCTACTAACTTTTATGAACTAAAAATTTTTCTCTGACAAATTACCAATTCTTTAACTAATCTGTAATTCACTTTTACCTAAATATTATTAATTTTTATGTAATTAGTAATTTTTTATAACTAATTACTAATTTGCTAATTCAATAAAAATTTAATTTGTTGTTATTGCTAATTTCGTGAGTAATTAAAAAATAAGAAATAAAAATTTTTTTGCCGATCCCTGCTTAACACTACAAAATGCGTGATATTAGTACAAAATTACCTTTTTCAAAAAAGGTAAAAAAAAGACGTCAAGTACACGCAATGTATTTTGTAAATTCAAAAATCCAACTTAAGTGGTAGCTTTATTTAATTCTCATTAACAAAATTATATCACAAAATTATATTACCTAACTCAACCCAAGTGACATGTATTTCAAAAAAAGATGTGAAATCTTTAAATTGCGCCAATTGCAAAGAGAATATGTATATTGCTTTGAAAAATTATAATTATTGTTGTGCAACTACTTTGAAAAAATAAAACAAATAAAAATATTTAATTAAAATAAAATAAATAAATTTTTCTTGTAAAAAAACATGGCGCTGCTAGACTTCGAAACTTAAACATTAAAATTTAAACATTAGTACTAAAATGTTTGATTAAATAAACATAATTTAGAGAAGAATGCCACGAGAGTAAAAAAGCAGCGCCAAGTTTTTTTACAAGAAAAATTTATTAATTTTATTTTACTTAAATATTTTTATTTGTTTTATTTTTTCAAAGTAGTTGCACAACAATAATTTTTCAAAGCAATATACATATTCTCTTTGCAATTGGCGTAATTTAAAGATTTTACATGTTTTTTTTAAATACATGCCATTTGGGTTGAGTTAGGTAATATAATTTTGTGATATAATTTTGTTAAGGAGAATTAAATAAAGCTACCACTTAGGTTGGATTTTTAAATTTACAAAATACATTGCGTGTACTTGGCGTTTTTTTTTTACCTTTTTTGAAAAAGGTAATTTTGTACTGTAATGGATAACTTGGTACCCTACAACTTTTGTATAAAACATTTCTTCCGAAAACGTCATCTTTCCGAGATAATCCAATGTCACGGCCTTTATATTACACTCTATATAACCAGTAAATAATTCTTATAAATTAAAGTAAAAAATGTAAAATCTCTAATAATTCTTATTCAAGTTGGTAATTATTTATGCAAGTCTCCAAATAACTTCAAGAATTTTTAATGTAATCTAGCTATTAAAGAATAATCAAATTAAGAATTTTTTCACTTTTGTTTATCCATCATCTATAAGCTTACAATGTAGGGGAGACCGGGGTGAAGTCGTCACCAGGGCGGAGTCGTCACTACAGTTATCTCGAAATCTGTATGTTGTGTGAACTCGCCATGAATATTGTAAACGTTACTTATGATGCCCATGTGACCAATTAAAAGTGATATAAATAAAAATGTAAACAAATTTTATATTGCAAAAAATATTTTGAAATTTTTTTTATTTTTGTTTATATTATTTTGTACACCTTAACTTAACATTAAACTTTTATTCTAAACATTTTTTTCTATCTCATGTAGTTTAAGGGGTTACACCACTGTAGAATTTTCAAAAAATCGATTTTTTTTTATTGGCTTAAAAGATGCTTTGAACCTTCTAGAATAAGGGAAAAAAAGTTTTATACCTGTACAAAATTTTTTTCTTTGAAATTTCGAGCTTTTTCCCAAGCGCGTCGGACTGCTCCGAAACGACTACCTGCGGCACGTAGATACCTGCTGGAAGGGTACAGCCTAATGACTTTCCTTTTGATTTCTAACTTCTCTAATACACTAAAAACTGCAACGAAAGTTTCCATGCAACTGTTTGGAACCTGGCTGCTAAGTCCTACTCAAGTGGCAAAAAAGTATTGCAAGTAGCGACTGATATTGCTGTGTGTAATTTTAACGACGGTTTGACTAACATTCTGCGAATTAAGAAAGTTTTGGAGATGAATATTGGCCTCCAAGCATACAATTTTTGCCTTGAAGCCGATGCTATGCGGATCCAGCACGCCGAGCAGTCTTTGATAGATGCGGCAAAACAGGGACGCACCAGCATAAAATCGACGAGGAAAGAAAATGAGGAGGAATATTTAAACAGGGAAGGGCAGCTTTATGGTCCAGGGATAGCAGATTAATGGTAAAAAATTTTTAATAATCAAATTTTTTATTTTATCATGTTCGAAACACGAGTCAAAACTTTAAACGCGTTTTTCTCGAAACACGTTTTTTCAAATCGGCACGCAGCATAACTCAAACAATTTTCTATTTTTTCACTCCAAATTAATATCACATCTTTAAAACAACATTCCGCATAGAAATACGTAGCCGATTTTCGATAAGTTAATATTTCGATTTTTTAGGTACAAATAAGTGCCCGTTTTTTGGTAGTAAAATGAACTTTTTTTTTCAAATGCTCGCCAATTTAACAAAAATGAATATTTTCAAAATCCCCTACGTATTTCTATAGCTATACTAATGTAATTTAAGAAAAAATTTTTTATTTTGTTCCAGATTAATTTTTGCTGCACTTCTACTGCGTGCCGCGGAGCCCCTCCAAAAAAAACCGTTCCGCAGAAACGACTGTTGGGCAGCCATTTTGTAATATTTTTTAATAAACAAAATTTTTTTTAAAACTTCAAAACATGCTTAACAACATCCTTAAAAAGAATTACCCTTTTACTTTTCCTTCCACTTAAAAAAAAATCGCAAAAAAACGTTAAATTTTCACTCTCTACTGTGGTGTAACCCCTTAAGAGTTATATGCGAAAAAGTGGAAGCGCCCTACTTTTGACTTTTAGTTTGAAAATCATACTTTTAAAGGGCAAATGAAGCATACCATTAGTCATGTATTGAGTCACTCTGCATACCCACAAAATCGAAGAGTTCGGGTTCGGCGTGTTTCCTTGTAAAATCAGTCATGATAGTAATATACAAAAATAAGAACGGAGAACTTGAATCGCCAGTGAATAATTAATAATTAGCAAAAGAATTGTGTTCGACCCAACTGGCAAATTTTATTGTTCAAAATAAGCAAAAATGTTTGTAAGATCTCAGAAACGGTTAAGCTTTCGACTTATGGTTACTAAGGTTTTTTTACTCAGTATGGTGTGTACTATCTACCATATAAATATTGAATCGTTTTTTTTTTACACCCTGTATATACTTATATATAGTATAATATACAGGGTGTCCCATTTTAAATAATGCATTTTAATATCTCTTCTGTAACTGGTCATAAATAAAAATGTTTCAGACAAAAGTTGCATGATTCGGAGGTGGCCACGTGATGAAAATATGGATTAATTTTGAGTGACCTTTTCGAGGTCAGATCAAGGACACCTCGAATTTTTTAAACAGAACGCCCTATTTTTTATATCATTTTCTTGTAGTTGACCTCAAGACCTTTTCAAAACACTATAATAAAGCTATCTTTTTCGTTAAGAATTTCTCGAGAAATTTTAAATTTTGTCATGATATTTTTAATATAAAATATGAAATATCTTGTAAAGTATTTACTTTTTGATAACTTGACTTTAATACTTTTATACGTAGAATAATGGAAGAAAGCGAATAATAATATTAATTTTTACATTTGCAATTTTGTAAAATTGAATGCATCTACAAATGCAATCAAATTTTTTGAAATAATATTTTCTAAATAGTTTTGAATTTTTTATATTTTCTGTTTTGTTTTTACAACAAGATTTCTTTGATAGAGTGTTTCTGAGCCAAAACTGGTAGAGCAGTTTTTGGCACATAAAAACAAGTTGAAAATGTTTAATAAACGTATGTTCAAATTTGAATGGTTTTGGAGTTATAGGGTATTGAAGTTGCTTAGGGTATTAAAGTAAAACGTAAATTGAAGTAATTGTTGTTTAATATTTTTTAGTTTGTTTAAAGCTATACAAAAAGTGCTAAAAATTCCTCCGTCGACTTCAAGACACACTTTCTAGCATAAATTAATAAATTGTTTCGAACTTCTTGAAAAATGTTTGGAGTTTCGCGGATGACATCGGCAGCATTAAGTGTCAGTTGCTATAGTTCTGAATCGTGGATCTGTGAAGTCGACGAAGGAATTTCTTAGTACCTTTTGTAAAGTTTTAAACAAAATAAAGAACATTAAACAACATTTACTTCAATTTGTGTTTTCTTACGAGAGCAACTTCAATATCTTATAACTCCGAAACCGTTCAGATTTGGACATATGTTTATTAGACATTTTCGACTTGTTTTCATGTGCTGAAGTATCTTAATTTTGGCAATGGGTCCAGGGACATCCTGTATATTTAATACTGGACATATATTATTACATATACATATATACATTTATAACATATATATTATAACATATATATTATAACATATATATTATTTAAAAAATATAAGATTATTAATCTAACGTCGAATAAATAAACAATTTTTTTTCCTGAAAAATTCTTAAAATATGTTTCGATAAATGATGCATTTCGAAAGAGAATAATGTGTCACGAAATAAAAATTGAGATTTGTTCTTCAAAGCACCAAAATATATCAGACTCAGGGTTATCTTTCGCTAGAAATTTTAATTTATTTCTTTTATTCACTTTTTCTGTAAAGAAATCGCTATTTATATCTGCCTTTTTTTAACAAATTTCTAAAAATGACATTACAATGTATTCTCTTATTAATGAAAAAAAGATATTCGACTTACACCATTGCGTCTCCAACGTGACAACGGATGCTGGCAGTGAATATATTACGATATAACCAAACGATATCGATTTACTTCACCGCTAATCAGCCAACAACATCACCATCTACATAGACACATCATAATCAGACACAGAGACAGATAGACACGCACAGAGAAAGAAAGAGAGAAAGACTAAGAAAGAAGGAAGAGATAAGAAAAAGAGAGAGATGAGTCACAGCACATTCATTATCGTCATCGAATTCTTTCACAAATTGTTCGAATAGATGATATTTTGCAATCTTTGGACAAATTAGGTAATCTAAAGAGGACGATTGTTAGCAAACGAAATACAGCACTTTAGTGTTTCTTCTCTTTGTTACGACGAAAAGAGAATATTGAAATTGGAATACGCACACGGAATCGCGTCGAGTGGCAGTCGCACACTGGCCTTTCTTTGTAGGAGCGGTGGAAAATCATGATGGCCGAGTGAAAGAGAAGAGGTGTGCGCCATACCCTTCTCCAAGGTTTACGGATCCCGACATAACGGAGAGTTCATAAGTTAAGTTGCGCGAGCAACCGCCATACCACGTAAGATCATATGAATTCCATTCACTACTAGGTATAAAAAAATCGATTGAATGATTTAATAAAAAAGTGTATGTATGAAAATTAAATATGAAACAAAACTAGATTTACCTAAATTTACTCTTTTCTATAAAAATAAGTTGCATATAATTTGATAACTTCAGGAAAAAATTAAAGAAAATTTATCAGTTTAAAAAAATTGTCTAAATTGTTATTTTCAAGTTATAAAGTAGGAACAGAAATTATAGAAACTTGAAAATTATATATACCTAAAATTCAATTAAAAAATATATGTGCTGTATCTTTTACATATGATCTTGTAATCCTGTTTGATTTATCACAAAATCTTTATAAATTGTAAATGCAGAATAATGTTCTATTGTGGAAAAGTCATAATAACTTATCTAATAATTTCCAGACGGTATTAATAACATATCCCATTTTTACGATATTGTGTTACGTTGCGTTATATTGAAATCTCAATGCATAATCAGTAAACCAAGAAAAACTGTGGTAAATTATATAACAGTATATATCTTATATAATGTAAAAATATAAATTACCTTTTCAAAAAAAAGGTAAAAAAGGCGTCAAGTACACGTACAGTGTATGTTGTAAAAAAGTGTTATTTTGACCTTATATAAAAAACCCAAGTAATAGTGTCTTAATTTAAAAAATAAATAAGTAAAATCCAAGTGGTATGTAATATCTTTGAACCTCGAAAAAACCCAAGTGGTAGTATCTTTATTTAAAAAAAAAAAATAAAACTCAAGTGGTATATACAATATACATAGTCAGTGATCGGCAAAAATTCTGTTTTTAGAAATGATATCGGTGAATATTTTCAATTAATCAAAAATAACAAAATTTGAATGTTTTTAATTTTAATTAACAAAAAAATTGGTAATTAATAAAATTCTAAGCTCTAGATTTAAGGCTCCTGGGTAGTCACCGCGGCCATATTGAATTTCTTGCTATCGAGGCGAGAAATTACCCTATTTTATGTTGCGGTATTTTCCGAAATAAAAAGACATTTCAATAAAAAATCACTATAGATCGTTTCAGCACACTTCTAAAATTTAACGAAGACTATCCTTTTCCCTCGACAATAAACAAACAGCCATAAAACGAAGCCTAAACATACGGAAAAACAAGCCGTTTGACGACTATCGAAAGGAGTGGAGAATGTTCCTTCAGCATATGTATTTCTTGCAAATCTTACCATAGGGGAGAGTGGGCACCCTTGAGCCACGTTTTTTCAAATCACATTAAAAATGGTTTTTAATAACTTCATTATAATAAAAATAAGACTATTCGATGTTTAATATAATAAACTTTGTTTGTAAATGATTTAAGAAGTAAATTTTCAGAAATATTTTGCAAAAATAATGATATTTCGAAATGCTGCGTTTGTCACAATGGACCCCACGCGTGGGGTCGATTGAGCCATAGCGTAGGGTACACTGTGACATGTAATGTGAATAAGGTAGGGTACCCTGTGACACATGTAATGTGAAAGGTAGGGTACCCTGTGACACGTAGTCTATTAACTCTTCTCTCTACAAAAAGGAAAAACCAAGACTGTGCTAGAGAACCAATTTATCAATAATCGTGTCATATTTGTTTCATCAGATGACCTAAGAACCCGCGGAAAAGAGTTAAATATGTTTTAAATATGGTTTATATTAGTCATTTATATGAACGAAATTAAACTCAAATAAAAACCAAATATTGAATATAAAAGTAATTAAATTTAAATATGTTCCAAATTTGGATCGAAATTAAATTTAAATAAGATCTTGCTATTGGATTTAACTTGTCCAGGCGCATATATGGATCATATTAATATTTAATAAGCATCTAACCATCCTGAGTTCAAATTTTATTTGTATTTGAAACAAATAAAATTTTAATTAACACCCAAATTAAATTTTTATTTAATTGAAAGTGTTCCCATTGACCCATCATATATTCATATTTAATCAAAAATTGTGATTCATAAGATTTTAATAAACCTGCGAGTTATGTTAGTCTTGCGTTGTAGTCTGTTAGGTTATAGGTTTATTATTGAATTTTGTCATTATCAACCACAAATCTGCATGTTTAATTATGTTAATTATTTTATACTGTCTACATCGTACATATATTTTATAATTTCAGTTTTAGTTATGTAGGTCATTGGCTTCCCACATAGCATGCATATCAAAAAGACGTCCAGAAGATATCCCGAAGATATATTTAGGAGATAGGATATCTTCTCGGGATATCTTCGGGACGTCTTTTTGATATGCATGCTATGTGGGTTTTTAATAATTTTAAATATATATGTATCGAAAAACAGGCAAATTATGTATTTTCTGTTAAGACATGGATATTTCATCATTTCGATATCGATTCAAAGCTATTTTGATTTGCCTGTCAAATATATAATAACATTGCCATTATATAGAATGCAATATGAATAAAAAATTATATTGTATTGGCAGACATGGATAATGTAAATATTTTATAATTTGAGCATTATAATAATTGCGTTACAATATTAATTTTTTTAGGCTTCCATTTCCATTAAATAGTTACTTTATAACTGTAAAAGTCACAACAAAATTCCTGTTTGTAATTTGACAATTTTGAAAATTAAAATATTATATAATAGGTACATTTTCAGTACTACATCCGCTCATTTATTAAACAAGAAGTTAAATTAAGCAACTAATTAAATTATTAATATTAAATATTAATACAATAAGATATTTGTATTTACATTTATCAAAATAAAAAATAAGTTCAATTATGAAAATAAATATTAATAATTGGACTTATTAAAAATTAAATAATTTGTTCAGATATTGCGCTCGAATTCTTTTCGCGTTTTACAACGCCCGATCGTTTCACATTAGATGGCGCGACGCGCGAGTCGCCACTCTCAAAGAGCCCCCGCCTCCTTCCTCACTCGTTAGGTGTCATGGCCGCACTTGCTTGCGTTTCTTCGAACGTGTCGAGTCCGTTATTTCTTTCTTGACGGATTGATCGTTGCGGCGCGTGTTCTGGAGACTAACCGAGAGTCGGATCACCAGGGAGAGCTCACCGCCAGGAAAGGGAGAGCTGCGGCAGCTAGCGTCCGAGAGGGAGGATCGAGGCGAGGAATCCGGTTCAGCGAGCGGAGTCCTTAAGGAGGTTGGTTAGTTCTCGGTGCGAGGCAGGCGGCGCGGCAGGGGGAAAGCATATAGGTTAGATTTTCGTCGCGTGAAATAAACGAATTTTAGCAAATAAATATGTGGAATGCATTTAATTGCTGTTTCTTAAGGTTTAAAAAGAGTTGTTTGTACAATTGAAACCCAAATACGTTATTATCCACATTAAAATGTGGAAATAATAAATGTGGTCCTGTTTTTTTTATTTTTACAATTTCTTGATAACTATAAAGACGAATCATTTCAGTCTTCGAGAAAGTTTTTCCTAAATATGTAAAGAGTTATTTGCACCTATTTTCACTAAATTCTTATCATTTTTAATATGCTTTCGAGAGTTACATTACAGGTTAGGTAACATTTTTGCTGTGTCGCCCGTGTATAAGAGAGAGACAAGAGTATAACTTCAATAATTAATTACTCGACAACCATGCAGACGATTATCTTCAACTTTGGCATATATGGACGACAGATTCCCATAAACGAATATTCTCCATTGAACTAATTCTTATCAAATTGATTTGACTAACCACCCTCCTTAAGAGATCCTCATTGGGACGCCATATTTGTTACTTTCATTTGAGGGTTCATATTTTTAGGGTTTATACCGTCATTTTTTAAGGATTAATCATTAATTGAAGGTTAACTATCACTTGAAGGTTAACCATCATCCGAAGAAAAACTCTTAAAGTTGGGTGTGATTTTGGACCGCCAATTAAAGATTAACCTTCAAATAATGGTTAACCTTCAATTGGTCCGAAATCACACCCAACTTTAAGAGTTTTTCTATGGTGTTTTTTTAATGGTTAACACCAAAAGTTGAGTGTATTTTTCCATAAGGGTTCAGTTTGATTAAGTATATAAAAAATGTCTCTATTTTTATTTTTTTGAGCTAGCAAATTGTACTCTTGGTTTTTATGGTGATTAATATTTTGTGCAACTGCATCAATCTTTTTGTTGCTAGCGATTAATATTTGTTTTCATGTATTCGATTACTGCGCAAGTGTTGCGCATTTCGTTAATTTTATCAAAAGTTTACTTATCTTCTTTTTGTACCACTGGATTTAAAGCAAACCAATATAAACACAATAATTGTAATTTATGAACGTTTTTTTTATCTTATAACTCATTCTCTGTTGATACCATATTCTCTAATCCCATTATTATCCTAATTAGCAGACAATGTTTTTTAAACGTTTGAAAAATATTTGAAAATCAATTTTAAACACATATTACAAAACGTTTGAAAAACATTGCCAGTTGA
>NW_027249675.1:0-60000 GCF_030848795.1 Temnothorax nylanderi | reverse complement strand
AGATAGACAGACGTACTGCCCATAGCATGCAAACATTTTATGTATACTTTCTGCTGCTATTGTAACAGCATAAAATTACAAATAAGTAAAATAAACTTTACATGTACCTATGATGTCATATTGTTGTTATACATTTTATATATTTTATGATGCAGCAATACGTTCCCACTTTGCTATAAAGGCATAACTACAATTATATATGAAATGTTTCTAGTATAAAATTATGTTTTAATTGCATTATTTGCGGAAGCAATAATTGAAATAAGCTATTTGACAAATGTTAATTCAGTCCCATACAGGGACAAAATGTTTTCAAAAAATTATGCTGAATATTTCTATAAAAATATTGCAAGAAATATTTAAAAATGGTTTTAGGCATATTTTAAAATGATTTAAGAACCTTTTGTGGTAACATTTTTAAGAATATTTTAAGAATTTTTTAAAAATTATATTTATAAAAATGTTCTTCTTTATCACCCAGACAATATTTTCTTAAATATTTGAAATATATTTTTGAAATATTAATTTAAATCTACATATTTTTATTGATTTATAATCTCGTTGCAAAATATTTAAAAAATATTTTAAATTTATTTATTATTAGTTTTATAATCTTTATTCAAATATTTTTGAAATATTATAAAATATTTTTAATTAAGAAAGATACATGGTAGCGCATCTTTCCGTGCGAGTTTGCAACGACGCCGCTAGCCGCCGCATAATGGTAAGACTAACTCGTAATTAAATTTTATTTGGGGGCTAATATAAACAAATCTCCGATAAAGCAAAATCAAGACATTCGCAAGACATATCTTTCCCAGTAATTCAACGTAAGGCTCACCCAACACTGCTGCGATGATATTGATATACAAAATAATATTTTCTAAAGATGTAAAGATGTATAATTTTCAAACATTAAAAAAATCTTTTAAACGTAAAACAATTGTTGTTGATTGGGTTAAACATTTTATTTTTTGAAGCAATATTTCTAAAAGATTTTACAAATAATATTGAATATATTTATTTGCAATCTTTTAAAAATATTTTATTTTTCTGACATGATCTGGCAGACATAGAAACATTCTAAAAATATTTTTGTGAATTATTTTAATATTTCTAAAAAATAATTTAAAAATATTTTTAAAATATTTTGTGCTGTATGGGTATTATTCCGTTATAATCCATTTATGAGGTAGTTGCGCTCTTATGCTTTAGTTTGCATATTGTCATTTAGAAATACATAGTATTTTATTATCATAGACTATTGCATATTACAATTCAATATATATCCCAGCAAACACACTTTTACTATGCTATAACAATTGCATAACCGAATGTATTGGGTGTACAACTTAGTTCGGTCCGTTTTCAAAAGATGGCTCTAGGTGCTATAAATGGTTGACGACGACAGCTGATTTTTGCTGTATCGTGAAGTGTCAACATCTGTCAACCAAATATTGTTTACAAGCCTTTGAGTTTTGCACAACAAGTTTAATTTTTACTGCGTTGAAAATGTCGAGTTTCGTTCCAAATAAGCACCATTTGCGGGAAGTTTTGATTTTCTGTTTCAATTGGAAGAAAAGTGCAGCTGAAGCGCATCGAATGCTTGTAGAAGTGTATGGTAAATCTGCACCATCGGATAAATTTTGCAGAGAATGGTTTCGACGATTTAAAAGTGGTGATTTTAGTGTTGAAGACAAAGAGCGTTCGGGTCAACCGAAAAAGTTTGAAGATGAAGAATTAAAAACATTACTCGATCAAGATTCGTGTCAAACGCAAGAAGAGCACGCAAAAACATTGGAAGTTACTCAACAAGCTATTTCGAAACGACTCAAAGCCTCGGGATACATCCAAAAGCAAGGAAATTGGGTCCCATATGAATTGAAACCGAGAGATATCGAACGATGATTTTGCATGTCCGAAATGTTGCTTGAACGGTACAAAAAGAAGTCTTTTCTGCATCGAATCATTACCGGGGACGAAAAATGGATTCACTACGACAACCCGAAACGCAAAAAATCGTATGTAAAGCCCGGCCAACCGGGAACATCAACGCCGAAGCCGAATATCCATGGTGCCAAGGTAATGCTCTGTATTTGGTGGGATCAGAAGGGTGTGATCCACTATGAGCTGCTAAAACCTGGTCAAACCATCACGGGAGACTTCTACAGGCAACAATTGATCCGTTTAAAGCGAGCTATAGCCGAAAAACGTCCAGAATATGTGACCAGACACGAATCCATAATCTTTCACCATGACAACGCTCGGCCTCATGTTGCTGTTCCGGTTAAAAACTATTTGGAAAATATCGGATGGGAAGTTCTGGCTCACCCGCCTTATAGCCCAGACCTTGCCCCTTCCGACTACCATTTGTTTCGATCGATGCAGAACGCTTTGACTGGAATACGCTTCACTTCAGAACAGGGTATCAAAAATTGGCTCGATTCATTCTTGGCTTCAAAAGATGAACGCTTCTTCCGCGACGGAATCCATAAATTGCCAGAAAGATGGAAAAAAGTAGTGGTTAGCGATGGACAGTACTTTGAATAAGGTATTAATTCATTTTATCGTTCAAATAAATGCGTTTTTCAAGCAAAAAAACGGACCAAATTAAGTTGTACACCATGTCGTTATCGTGCTCCTTTGCATCAATATACGAATAACAAGATATATAACGAGATTGTAACATGTAATATTCTCGTTCCTTTTAATTTCGCACTCAAGGAAGCAACAATGTTATATAACAGCTAATATTTAATTGTAACAATTATATATGTGTAATATTATTGATACATTGAGAATATAACTGTAATGAAATTAATATATAACACATTCAAAAACATTTTAAAAATTTGAGTAACATTTATATAACAATTATGTAAATATTGTTTAATATAGTATTAATGTGTTATACAGGGTGTCAAAAATAAAAGTACCCAGCCGAATGGCTGGGGTAGATTGGGTCAAACTGAAAAGAAAAGTCCTGTACCATTTTGCAAAATTCGCAATAGTTAACGAGTTATTAATTGAAACGTCTGAGCGAATGAGCGCGCAAGGAGCGATAGAGGCGGGTCTCGGCGGCGTCTCGGCTGGCACTGTGCCCGGCGCGCGGTGAGCGGTGAGGGGCGCGCGGCGCGTGGCGAGCGGCGAGCGACAGATGACATACACTGCGGCGAAAAAGTATTAACCAGCACACGTATTGCACAGGCATTGCCGTAGCGTCTTACGCCTTACATAATATTAATTATTTTAACTTGAATTATGTGTAATAGAAATATTTATTTAATTTTAGTGAATTTAATTATTTTATATGTCAAAGTTTACGATTATTTAAAGCTTTATTTAACTTTTGTTTATGTTAAAATAACTTTAAGACGTGTTAATTTTGTAAAAAATAATTGTGTTAAAGGAACTCAAAATAATATTTAATTTCTACGTGACATACATAAAATGTTAAGTTATCACGTTGAGATAAATGTAACACATGAAAATATTAAGAAAATAATAACATAGCTGTTGTATGTGTATTTTACATTGAAGTAATAATTAAATTTTAGTAACACAAGAAAATTTTAACGTATGGACCGATACGTACATACGATTTTTTGCTGCGTACGTGCCGCGTAACGCAAGATTCTCGTACCTAATTTCTGTACGTAAGGCGTAAGATACTACGGCAATGTACGTGCGCTGGCTCTTAGCCTCTCGCCTTTTCGATGGCAGGAAAATGATACGCTATCATTTCCACACCACCTTGCGGTAGATAGCTTGGTGCGTTTTTTTTTATAGTGGTTTCTCCGATAGGCCTAATCCACTCTCATTATTTAATGCAAAAATTGTTCGAAGTGCCGTCCTCTCTCTCGTATGCAGAGTTTGGCCCTTTGTACAATATTGCGCGTCGCACGGTGCGCCATGTCCGACGTAATAGTATGGAAGGCCGCAACAATAGCTTCACGTACCTCGTTTTCTCTGCACCATTACCCCGGTGCTCGATTAGACTTTTTATATGACCCCATACAAAAAAGTCTAATACATTTAAATCTGGCGACCGTGCCGGCCAGGCGATTGGGCCGGTCCTGTGAACTTGGCACACCATACCTAAAAATCTAAAAATTTTTTTAGAGTTCTGACTTTCTTTTGAATAGTTCTAGAGTTCTAGATAAGCATTTTAAATAGTTCCGATGATTAATTACAAAAAAATCGAATTTGAAAATATGGTGCGCTAAGTTCACGCAGCGCACCAAATCATGAAAATCAATTATTTCTTCGGAGTTCTAGTTTGTTTTAAAATAGTTCTACAGTTCTGTATCAAATATATCAATAGTTCTAGCAATTAGAGGCAAAAAATCGATTTCTGAAAATTTAGTGCCCAAACTGTAACACCTATCTAAGAAAGGTAACAGTTCCGATTGGATCGTATTTTTGCGACTTTTCCACGTAGTTTTGCAAGAAATTTTAATCACTTTCCAGTAATGCAATTATTTTAAAAATAAAAACCATATTTAACACATAAGAAGAAATTTTTATTTAAGAAAAAATTTTTTACACGTTCTAGCCGATCTGATAAGAGTTCTGCGTAGCGTTCCCAAAATTCTACTAAAAAGTCATATAAGTTTTGTCTGTAATTATTTTTCAAATTTTCGCCGTTTTTAACATTTAAAAATCAACTTTTCGACGATTTTTGACAGTTCTGGAAGTTCTATTATAATTTTCCTACAGTTCTGAACGTGTTCTAACATTTTCCAAAGAGTTCTAGTGATAAAAATTATGTAATTATTTTTTAAATAATTTTTTCTTTCAAGAAAGCCGCATTTACGGGTTTATAGGTGAGGCGCTCGCCGATTTTCGACAGTTCTGTGAGTTTTATTATAATTATCTTGTAGTTTTGAACGTATTCTAACATTTTTCAAAGAGTTCTAGTGATAAAAATTATGTGATTATTTTTTAAATAATTCTTTCTCCCGAGAAAGCCGCATTTACGGGTTTGTAGGTGAGGCGCTGGCCAATTTTCGACAGTTCTGTGAGTCCTATTATAATTATCCTGTAGTTCTGAACGTGTTCTAACATTTTCCAAAGAGTTCCCGTAAATGCGGCTTTCTTAAAAGAAAAAATTATTTAAAAAATGAATAAATAATGCTTATCGATAGAACTCTTCGGAAAACGTTAAGACACGTTTAGAACTACAGGATAATTATAATAGAACTCACAGAACTGTCAAAAATCGGTCAGCTCCTCACCCACAAACCCGTAAATGCAACTTTCTTAAAAGAAAAAATTATTTAAAAAATAATCACATAATTTTTATTACTAAAACTCTTTGGAAAATGTTAGAACACGTTCAGAACTACAGGATAATTATAATAGAACTCACAGAACTATCGAAAATCGGCCAGCGCCTCACCTAGAAACCCGTAAATGAGGCTTTCTCGGGAGAAAGAATTATTTAAAAAATAATCACATAATTTTTATCACTAGAACTCTTTGAAAAATGTTAGAATACGTTCAAAACTACAAGATAATTGTAATAGAACTCACAGAACTGTCGAAAATCGGCCAGGGCTTCACCTAGAAACCCGTAAATGCGGCTTTCTCGGGAGAAAGAATTATTTAAAAAATAATCACATAATTTTTATCACTAGAACTCTTTGAAAAATGTTAGAATACGTTCAAAACTACAAGATAATTATAATAAAACTCACAGAACTGTCGAAAATCGGCGAGCGCCTCACCTATAAACCCGTAAATGCGGCTTTCTTGAAAGAAAAAATTATTTAAAAAATAATTACATAATTTTTATCACTAGAACTCTTTGGAAAATGTTAGAACACGTTCAGAACTGTAGGAAAATTATAATAGAACTTCCAGAACTGTCAAAAATCGTCGAAAAGTTGATTTTTAAATGTTAAAAACGGCGAAAATTTGAAAAATAATTACAGACAAAACTTATATGACTTTTTAGTAGAATTTTGGGAACGCTACGCAGAACTCTTATCAGATCGGCTAGAACGTGTAAAAAAATTTTTCTTAAATAAAAATTTCTTCTTATGTGTTAAATATGGTTTTTATTTTTAAAATAATTGCATTACTGGAAAGTGATTAAAATTTCTTGCAAAACTACGTGGAAAAGTCGCAAAAATACGATCCAATCGGAACTGTTACCTTTCTTAGATAGGTGTTACAGTTTGGGCACTAAATTTTCAGAAATCGATTTTTTGCCTCTAATTGCTAGAACTATTGATATATTTGATACAGAACTGTAGAACTATTTTAAAACAAACTAGAACTCCGAAGAAATAATTGATTTTCATGATTTGGTGCGCTGCGTGAACTTAGCGCACCATATTTTCAAATTCGATTTTTTTGTAATTAATCATCGGAACTATTTAAAATGCTTATCTAGAACTCTAGAACTATTCAAAAGAAAGTCAGAACTCTAAAAAAATTTTTAGATTTTTAGGTATGGTGTGCCAAGTTCACAGGACCGGCCCAATCGCCTGGCCGGCACGGTCGCCAGATTTAAATGTATTAGACTTTTTTGTATGGGGTCATATAAAAAGTCTAATCGAGCACCGGGGTAATGGTGCAGAGAAAACGAGGTACGTGAAGCTATTGTTGCGGCCTTCCATACTATTACGTCGGACATGGCGCACCGTGCGACGCGCAATATTGTACAAAGGGCCAAACTCTGCATACGAGAGAGAGGACGGCACTTCGAACAATTTTTGCATTAAATAATGAGAGTGGATTAGGCCTATCGGAGAAACCACTATAAAAAAAAACGCACCAAGCTATCTACCGCAAGGTGGTGTGGAAATGATAGCGTATCATTTTCCTGCCATCGAAAAGGCGAGAGGCTAAGAGCCAGCGCACGTACATTGCCGTAGTATCTTACGCCTTACGTACAGAAATTAGGTACGAGAATCTTGCGTTACGCGGCACGTACGCAGCAAAAAATCGTATGTACGTATCGGTCCATACGTTAAAATTTTCTTGTGTTACTAAAATTTAATTATTACTTCAATGTAAAATACACATACAACAGCTATGTTATTATTTTCTTAATATTTTCATGTGTTACATTTATCTCAACGTGATAACTTAACATTTTATGTATGTCACGTAGAAATTAAATATTATTTTGAGTTCCTTTAACACAATTATTTTTTACAAAATTAACACGTCTTAAAGTTATTTTAACATAAACAAAAGTTAAATAAAGCTTTAAATAATCGTAAACTTTGACATATAAAATAATTAAATTCACTAAAATTAAATAAATATTTCTATTACACATAATTCAAGTTAAAATAATTAATATTATGTAAGGCGTAAGACGCTACGGCAATGCCTGTGCAATACGTGTGCTGGTTAATACTTTTTCGCCGCAGTGTATGTCATCTGTCGCTCGCCGCTCGCCACGCGCCGCGCGCCCCTCACCGTTCGTCACGCGCCGCGCGCCCCTCACCGCTCACCGCGCGCCGGGCACAGTGCCAGCCGAGACGCCGCCGAGACCCGCCTCTATCGCTCCTTGCGCGCTCATTCGCTCAGACGTTTCAATTAATAACTCGTTAACTATTGCGAATTTTGCAAAATGGTACAGGACTTTTCTTTTCAGTTTGACCCAATCTACCCCAGCCATTCGGCTGGGTACTTTTATTTTTGACACCCTGTATACAGAGTTTGAATTATAATCAATTACAATTTTTAAATTAAATAATTAATTTAGACAAACATAATTCAATCAACTTAATTAATAAATATTTTAAATAAATATAATTAAAAACTATTTAATTAAAATTGAATTAAGCGGAATTAATCGAAAGCGGTTTAATTGACGATTGATATGAGCAAATTCAATCGAAGATCATTCAATTAACGATAAATTTAAGCAGAATTAATCGAAAATCGTTCGATTGACGATGGATTTAAGCGGAGTTAATCGAAAGCGGTTTAATTGACGATTGATATGAGCGAATTCAATCAAAGATCATTCAATTAACGATTAATTTAAGCAGAATTAAACGAAAATCGTTTGATTGACGATTGATTTAAGCGGAGTTAATCGAAAGCCATTTAATTGACGATTGATATGAGCGAATTCAATCGAAGATCATTCAATTGACGATTAATTTAAGCAGAATTAATCGAAAATCGTTCGATTGATGATTGATTTAAGCGGAGTTAATCGAAATCCGTTTAATGGACGATTGATATGAGCTAATTCAATCAAAGATCATTCAATTAACGATTAATTTAAGCAGAATTAATCGAAAATCGTTCGATTGACGATTGATTTAAGCGGAGTTAATCGAAAGTCGTTTAATTGACGATTGAAATGAGCGAATTCAATCGAAGATCATTCAATTAATGATTAATTTAAACATAATTAATCGAAAAGATTTTAATTAACAACTGATTTGTGTGAATTTAAAAATATTTTTCTCCATTGGTTCTGGCAACTGTCTCACATGTAATGTAACAACAATTTTAAAAACTCGTGCGTTATGGCCTTGTAAACTTTGAACTATCATGTTACTGTAAAAATATTTCTCAATTTTCTATAATTTTATGCTTAATATAATAACATAAAATAATAACATAAATTATAAATGTTTATGTAATTTTTAGGTTGCACTTTTGAGATTATTATAAGAAATTTTAGTTAAATATCTTATTATATTTTTTAAGAGCGGATTATATCGCTCTAGTTTCTGAATTTTAAAACAAAAACATAAATTATTTAAGATGATAAAGCGATGGCAATTTATTTGCTAGAATAAAAGGAAAAGGCTTAATACCATATGTCTGTGAAGTTGGCATATCATTTTCCAGCAGAACAAAAATAAAAGGGAGTTCTTGTCGCATGCAGTCGAGTTCTTTAGTTCCAGGTACATTTTAGTAATAGTTCTGATGATTTTACCCAAAAAACAGTCGATCGAAAAAATGATCTGCTAACTTCCCGTAGCAGATCATTTTCTAGCAGATCAAAAATAAAAGGGAGTTTTTGTTGCATGTAGTCGAGTTCTATAGTTCCTGATACTTTTTAGTAATAGTTCTGGTGATTTTGCCAAAAAAAGTCCATTGAAAAAATTATCTGCTAGTTTTCCGAAATCTCGGAGTTCCGGTTTATCTAAAATATTTATCGAATAGTTCTGAGCATACTGAAGCATTTTCTAAAGAGTTCGCGACACTAGCAATGTTGTATGATTGTTTAAAAAATTAATACCGCCCGAAAACCGAGTACTTAGAGAGAAAAGAGTGATATGCTGTACGAAATGTCGCAGTTCCGGTTTATCTAAAATATTTTTTGAAAAGTTCTGAGCATACTGAAGCATTTTCTAAAGAGTTCCTGACACTAGCAATGTTGTATGATTGTTTAAAAAATTAATACCGCCTGAAAACCGAGTACTTATATGTATTTATATGTATAAATATGTATAAATTTGTACATATAAAATATGCTTACAATAATATATTTATATACTTTAGAGTGTAATAGCACAAATATGTGAAAAAAATATAGAAATGAATAAAAAGTCAGTTTTGGTCTTGTTTATACTGATCGTTTGTTACGTCTATCAACTTTATACTAATTTTATACTAAATTACTCTTTTAGTGATATATGCAAACGATGATGTATTAAAGCCGAAAAATACTTCTTCAACAAATCGTCTCCATGCATATTGTACCAGCTTTATACGTTATCGTTTACATATTTCGCCAAATTTTGAGGTTATTTTATAGAAAGTTACACTGTTTGGTACCATCGAAATAATAGCATTGACGAACCTCGATGATATTTTTGATATGTCCAAAGACAAGTGTATTATAGAACGTAGATAGATTTGATATTTCCTCTCTTCTGTAAATCTCTCTTGTAAATCGGAAAATAAATCGTGCATCACCAGCTACTATTCATAGCACGTATGGTTAATTGAGTTCTTATCATTAATATACAACTTTTAGAATATAATTACTTAATATAGTTACTTACTTATATATAAATATGCTGTAAATAAAGAGCACTCCGCACTGCTCGATCCACACACGTGTATACGCACTCACGCATCGTATGTAGGATAATCATGTACATCATGGCTGTCGCGATTAGCATTGCGCACAATATAAAATAATATTGTTAACATTATAACAACAGAAAATTAATATACTACCAACGTTCTTTTAAGTCCAAATTACAAGGAATTTTGAACTATTGCATTGATCTGAAATAAATGTCAGAGTAACATCTAAAAAATATTTTCTGTACGTTTTTAAAATATTTTAACAACATTCAGAAAAATCATATTACGAAATAATATTTTTCAAATATGTGTATAATATTATTAAAAAACGTTTAAAAAATACACATAAAGTCAATATTTCTAAACGTTAATTTAATGTTTCTTGTTTACTGGGTTAATATTACCTGCCAGCACTGCAAATCTATGCATATTACGTGAACTATATAGATTTTCAGTATTGGCAATGAATATTGAAAAGCAGTTACAGGCTTTTGCACACAGGATGCGGTAACACTTGACCTGTGTACAGGAGTCATAAAAGCTGCCATAATCTTTGAACAATATATGAATTATACATAAGATATCAATAAGATATCGCATTATAGGCTTACTGCCTATAATCATTTAGTACATATATTTTTACATATGTAATAGATATAGAAGAACAGGCCAATAGATAATAAGCACAAAGTAAAATCTTAACGGAAAATTTGTTTACCTGATAAATATGTAGAAAACAATAAAATTAAACAGCCAAAATATGAAAAAAGACTCGTTCGTAAAGAAAAAAGTTCGTTAAGTTATGTAGTCACAAACACTTAACTTATAAGAAAAATATAGTACTTACCCGCTTAGTATTGTCCATTATTATGGGTAATAACTTTGTCTTGCAACCAAAAACACCATTTGATTAGAGAATTCGCAGTAATCGCAGTATCCGCACCGTGTGAGTCACGCGTTAAAACGGGTTCAACAAAGTCCTGCTGGTCCCATAACCCTTCCACTTCACACTTGTTATCGTAGCAACGCCGTTTATGGCGCGCTGTTCAACCGCGGGTCCGTGAGAATTTTTTACAAGCGCGCGGGTTACTAAATGCGGCCACCGACGAGCTTGTCAGTGATGCTGTCAATCGAATCATTTTAATGTTGGATTATTGTTGCATTTATGTGTTTTGTTAGGCTCGTCTAAAATTCGCAAGTCGTAATTTTCGCGGATCTTGCAAGACTGGGCGCTTAACTGATCTATTGCGATTATAATCAATTACGCGATTTCCTAATAAATGTCTATAAATTGTTTCGTACAATATTTATACAAACAATGTTGTAATATTTTTTAAGATTAAAATCTAAAGCCAAATTGATCGAATTTTGTAAGTGTGCACATCAAAATAGTGATATTAAAAGGGTGCCATTACATGGAGCGCGGAAACGCGGAAGCGCGGAAGACAAAATTTACTAGATTTCCGTCGATCCGTTCCGTTCATTTGGTTGCCTTATATTACATGGAGCACAATTTGCGCGGAAAAGCGGAACAATATGGTGATAACTAGACATTTATATTCCTTTATTAAATGTGTGTTGACTTAATTTATTGCAATTTGTATTAGTATGCTTATCTTTTTAGTTTTGGTTGGCGCTCGCTTGTATATAGCCAATATCAGTATCCTTAGTGTTAGTTGTACATACTAGTTAATAAGTTGCATGTATTATTAGCGTACATTGGTCGAAACGTTACCGTCGGTAACACCAAAATCGTAATTCGTGACTCGCGCGAGACGTTGGCGGATCGCGATAAATAGGCAACACTCGCGCGACTCACCCGACTCGTGCTGCCCGCCCGCGGGTGGCCCGCCCAATTGCTGGAGAAGTTGGTACTCGCTCGCGCCGCAATTCGCAGGTGCGTGAGACGATGGAGTACCGGAGCATTCATTCGCTGTTCAAACGCGAACTCGTCAACGCACCTTTTGGAGCACGCGGAGTCGACTCCCTTCGAGCCCGTGCTTTTCTTGCCTGTTCTGTGCACCGCTCGCCTGTCTATCTCGGGCCTTGCCTACTTTCCTGCACTGCTTGCTTGTGTCTTGCCTGCTTGCTTGCCGGCTCGCCTCCTCGCTTACACGGAGGACTTAACCGAGGGAAGGACGAAGGAGCGAGGAATCGAGAGAGAGACGAGAGAACACCATCCGAGGGGGCAACGGGCAACGAACGGTGAGTCGCTTGGCATTGCATTTTTTCGCTTTCGTGTTGCATGTCGTTACATCTCGTGAGGGAACGGTCCCTCTGGTCCTTCGAGTTATCGCTACACGCTTTAGACCATTCGCGAATTCGGGGCGACTAATACCCCCCCGAGCATTGTTCCTTCGAGCCGGATCTTTTCCTTCTCGCGTTAGAAATTTCCGCCGACCTTTCGCGCGAATCGCAAAACATCGCCTAATCATTGTAAATCGTCTCGTCGTATCGATCAATCAGCGCGTGCAATTGTCGCTTGCGCGCGTGCCATTAGTCGACCACTTTCGCTATCGTATCGGGTGATCGGCGCGTGCACGCTCCTCCTGCGTGATATCTCTCGTCCTTCGTCGCACTCGGCACGTTGCGACGAAGATATCCGCGTAATTGTAATTTTGCTTACGCGCGCGCCATTACTCGATCCCTTTCGCTCGTCTCATCGATCGTTATCGATCTCGCAAGTCCATCGGGACATTGCATCGAATAATCGGCGTGTGCCCCTCGCGGGATATCTCTCGTCCTTCGTCGCACTCGGCACGTTGCGACGAAGATATCCGCGTAATTGTATCTCGTTCGCGCGCACGCCATTACCTCGATCCCACGCGCTAATCGCTGCATAATCGTTGCAGCCCTTGGTAGTAGGGAATAATCGGTGCGTGCACGCTCGCCGCGCGTGATATCTCTCGTCCGTCGTCGCACTCGGCACGTTGAGACGAAGATATCCGCGCAACTCATTTTCGGCGCGTGCCATTATTCAAACTCTGCGGCGTAATTCTGCGTAATCGTTGCAGATTTCGCAGTAAAACCTTAATTGCGAAAGGCGATCGAATATTCGATAATATTCCATCGCCGTTAATCTTTCGTTCCGAACTCGAGTCGTCCGCCCCCCTCGACCTTGGCGAGCGGCGCGGGGCTTTCGCTCATTGTTCGGTTGTTTTGGTCTCCGCATTCCAAAGCGAGACATACTTCGTACGTTGCTGTGCTGGCTGCCATCCCCTGGCTTATACTCGACTCTCGAATTCGTCGTTTCCTTCTCAAGTTGGTGTATTTGTATTTCGCTAACGGCCGACGAGCATAACACTATTTGTGCCGCGTTTCACGAACGGCCTTCAACTCAAGACATTAAATATCGTACTTAAACATCGTACTTCAAGACGTTAAATATCGCACTTCGAATTCAAAATGAATCGTGGCTGCAAATCGCGACGCGAACTGTGCATGCGGCGGATGCAGGAAATACATAAATATTCGGTGCTCGCGGTGGACGACGTGGCTCTGAGACCAACCTTTATCGTTCGTTATCCGACGGTAGCCCAATTAGTTCAGGATTTTGAGGAGGCCCACCTCCAAGTAATACAGGACGCGACGGATGAGGAATTCGACGTCGAAGACGCGACACGTGACGAGTTCGACCAGATGCGTTTCGCGGTAATAGGGCGATACGAAAGCTTCGCCCCCGCGCGGGGGACCGACGAGTCCTCGCGGGGCGCGCCGCAAATGCATCACTCCGCAATCAAATTGCCGAAGATCGCCCTCCCTCAATTCAACGGGGATCTTGGCCAATGGCCATCGTTCATCGCGCTGTACAATAAGGCGATCCACGAAAATCGCAGCGTGTCCGCTATCGAGAAATATCAGTACTTGTTGGCCTCGCTATCGGGGGAGGCTCTCGGCATAGTAAGAAACTTGCCGCTGACCGCGGAAAATTACGAGATCGCGTATGATGCGCTTTGAGAGCGCTATCAGAACAAACGCCGGTTAGCAACGCAGTACTGGCGTTCGTTTGTACACGCCAAACCGTTGGTTGCGGATTCCGCCGAATCCCTCCGCGCGTTGTTGGACGTGTTCACCGAGAACACGCGCGCCCTGAGTATGCTGGATTATCCTGTGGAGGCGTGGGACTTTATGCTACTGAATCACTTATTAGAGAAGCTCACTCCTACGCTACGGGAGAAGTTCGAAGCGGCCCACATGACCGTGGAATCGCCGCGGTACGATCACTTAACGAAATTTCTGGCGGGATACTGTACGGTTCTCGCGTCGGCATCAAACTCTTCGGCGCAGTCGAGTAAATCAAAACCTCAGCCGCCAAAGAAGGCCGCGTCGACCACCTCGCTCGTCGTCCAAAACGCCGCGTGTCCTAAGTGCACGGAGCAGCATTTGCTGACTAAGTGCCCCGTTTTCCTGCAGCTCTCGGTCCAGGAGCGGTACAACTTCGCTCGTGAACAGGGACTCTGTTTAAATTGCCTCCGCGCGGGACATAACTTGAGGAATTGCTCTAGCACTTTTACCTGCCGGTCTTGTCGGGCGAAACACCACTCGCTCCTGCATTTCGGGCAGACCAGCGTCCCGCCTCTTGCCGCCGGCCCCGGCGGTCACTCCGGTCGTTGACAATCCCGCGGCTCCGGTGGATACGGGCGATGGACCGATCGTCCCCATGGCCAGCATTTCGAATCGCGTGGTCTTGCTGTCGACCGTTCGTGCGGAGGCCCTCGACGTTCACGGCAGAGCCTTCCCGGTGCGCATATTGCTCGATAGCGCGAGTCAGGCGAATTTCGTCACGGAAAGTTGCGCTCAAAGGGGCGGTTTCTCTCGGACAAGGCATCGCGCGACGGTGTTAGGCGTTGGCGAAACCAAGGCCGCCACGACGAGGGGCCTCACCTCATTCGTTATCCGGGTGCGAAATAAAACCAACATTCGATTCTCGGTTGAAGCCACCGTGCTTCCCCGCATCACCTCGCCGTTGCCCAGCAGCCGAGTCGAATTTAACTCGTGGGATCACCTGCGGGGACTGTCGCTCGCAGATCCGGAATTCTATTTGCCCGGTTCTATCGATATGCTACTAGGGGCTGACTCTTTCGTGTCCGTGTTACGCGACGGGCGGCGTACCGGCAAAACCGGAGAACCGGACGCCTTTAACACAGCATTCGGCTGGATCTTGATAGGCGCGGTCTCTCCATCACTGCACGAGCCATCCTTGCGCTCCTTCGCCACTACTATCGAGTCGATTGACGCCGCGGTGGGGCAGTTCTGGAAATTGGAGGAGGTTCCCGAATCTATTCCTTGCTCCGAGCAGGATCGGCGTTGCAAGGAGATATTCGACCGAACCACTTATCGCGACCATTCGGGCCGTTTCGTTGTCTCGTACCCGTTCATCTCGGACCTCCCTACGTTCGTGGATTCTCGATCGATAGCCGTCAATCGACTACGCGGACTCGAGCGTCGTTTCAAATCAAATGGGGAACTTCGAGATAGCTATAGCGCATTCATGCAAGATCACTTAGATAACGGCCACATGGAGCTAGCGAGCGATCCCTTCCCCGCGGACGGGCGCGTGTATTATTTGCCCCATCACGGGGTTTACAAGCTAGACAGCACTACTACAAAACTTCGCGTCGTCTTCGATGCTTCGTCGAAATGCCCGAACGGGCTATCCTTAAACGATACCTTGCTCAGTGGCCCGAAATTGCAGCCCGACATAGTCGCGGTCCTACTCCTCTTTCGCGCTGAGCCCGTGGCCATTACCGCCGACGTGAAACAAATGTTCCGGCAGATCTGGATACACCCGAAGCAGCGCGATTATCAGCGTATCGTCTGGCGCTTTTCGGAATCAGAGCCAATCCTCGATTACTTACTCAAGACGGTCACATTCGGTACAAAGGCCTCTCCGTTTCTAGCAATTTATTGTTTGCTCAAATTAGCGCACGATAATAGGAGCAAGTATCCGCTGGTGTACGCGGCGCTACTCGAGTCGCTCTACGTGGACGACGTCGTCGTCAGTGTCCGCACCGTCGAACAAGCTATTGCGCTCCGCGATCAATTGCTCGAGTTATTTCGGAGTGCCGGCTTTGAGTTGCGAAAGTGGACGAGTAGCCACCCCGCCGCGTTGGGGGGTCTCGATCCGGAAATCTGTAGTCAGAAGACGCTTTCTTTCGAGTCGGCCGATGATCAAGCACTTAAAGTCCTGGGCCTTCGTTGGCACTCGCAGTCAGATAGCTTCGGGTTTCAGCTTAACCCTCTGACTCGAAAATGCACAAAACGTACAATATTATCGGAGGTAGCGCGTATCTTTGACCCCTTGGGATTTTTGGCGCCGCTGACATTTACCGCAAAGCGATTAATCCAACGTTTGTGGACACTAAAGCTCGAGTGGGACGACGAACCTCCGTCAGATGTTCGCCGTCAATGGGAACGCTATCAATCGGAGTTTGACGCGCTAGCTTCCCTGCGTATACCTCGTACCTTTCCCACGGGCGATAACGTTCGGCGCGAGATACACGGCTTTTGCGACGCGAGCGAACAGGGATATGGTGCAGTCGTGTACCTACGTCTTGTCACTCCGTCGGGGATTAAGATCGTGATACTTTGTGCTAAATCTAAGGTGGCTCCGTTGCGAGCTATCTCTCTTCCCCGCTTAGAGCTCTGCGCTGCGTTGCTTCTTGCAAACCTGATCGCTTACGTCCGTCAGGTCCTGCAGGGACACATAGACATAGATGATGAGTATGCCTGGTCCGATGCCAAGGTTGCTCTAGCTTGGATCCGGTCTTCCCCGCACCGATGGAAGACCTTCGTTCGCAATCGCGTTGCTCGGATACAGGAGAAACTCGCAGTATCGGCTTGGAACCACGTTGCCACTGAGTGCAATCCAGCCGACCACTGCTCGCGTGGACTTTTTCCTCGTGAACTTGCGGCAAATTCGTTATGGTGGAGAGGCCCAGAGTGGCTGGTGGAATTCGAGCCCCGCGCCGAGCCGGTTCTATCGGAAGACATCACCCCCCGCGAGGAGGAACGGATCACATCCCTCGTCGCGCTCGACCCATCGCACTCGCTATATTCATTATTAGATAGATTTTTGTCACTAGATAAGATTTGTAGAATAGTAGCGTATCTCCTAAGATTCACAGGTCGATCCGGGGCCAAGCCGGTGCCCGTGACCTTGGCCGTGGATCAACTCGAAGCGCATTCAGCATTATTAGTAGTAGTAAGACTTGTTCAGTCGGAATCATTTCGCGACGAGATTGATAGCATTAGAAACGGGAATAGACTACCCAAGCCTTTTCTCAAACTCGCTCCTTTTCTTGACCCAACGGGTATTCTCAGGGTGGGCGGCAGACTCATCCACTCGGGATTGACGTACGAGGCCAAACACCCTGTGCTGCTACCAAATAAACACCGACTGACCGAGCTCGTCATCGAACAGGTACACCGTACGAATTTACACCCCGGTAGACGCACGATTCAGTATTTGCTCGCCCAGCGGTTTTGGATAATCGGAGTACACCGCGCGATCCGACGCGTACTTGCCGGGTGTTATAAATGCTTCCGAGCGAATCCACACGCGCTCCAACCTCCCATGGCCGACATACCGGCCGAACGGGTTAATGCAGTCAAGCCGTTTTCGATCAGCGGTGTGGATTTCGCGTGACCGTTCTCGATAGTTCCCCGTCGAGCTCGGGGAGTCTCCTCCCTCAAAGCTTATGTATGCCTGTTCGTTTGTTTCACAATTAAGGCGATCCACTTGGAAGTCGCACTGTCGCTGTCCACAGACTCCTTTCTCGCTGCGCTGCAACGCTTCGTCGCTCGTCGCGGACGCTGCTCACTCTTATTCAGTGATTGCGGCACTAATTTTGTAGGAGCGGCACGAGAGCTTGAACAGCACATGTGCCACGCAGCGGAGCGAGAAAGGATTAAATGGTCGTTTAATCCTCCCTCGGCGCCCCACTTCGGGGGCCTCTGGGAGACTGGTGTCAAGTCCTTTAAAACCCACCTTCGACGCGTGGTGGGGGATCAGACCCTATCGATAGATGAGTTCACGACGGTCCTCGCGCAGATCGAGGCCGTCTTGAATTCTCGACCCCTCTGCCCGCTGAGTACCGATCCGATGGACCTCGAGGTCCTGTCTCCGGGACATTTCCTAACCATGGAGCCTCTCGTGGCCGTCCCCTCGCCCGATCTGACTCCGTTGTCGACGAATCGTTTAGGTCGATGGCAGCTAGTGCAGCGGATGCACCAGGATTTTTGGAGGCGCTGGCACAAGGAGTATCTTGGTACTCTGCAGCAGCGTCCCAAATGGTGGACTACCGCCAACCCGCTCACCGTGGGCTCTTTAGTGCTTATCAAGGACGATAACGCGTCCCCTTTGCGCTGGAAACGCGGCCGTGTGGAAGCGCTCCACACCGGTAGTGATGGCGTCCCGCGTGTCGCCACGGTTCGGGTGGCGGACGGCTCGATCTCGCGCCCCTTGGTGAAATTGTGCCCCCTGCCGATGGGCACAGCACCACGAGCCACGGATTCGGAGAAATAAAATACAATGCGTTGTATTTTGGTGGGCGGCATGGTTGGCGCTCGCTTGTATATAGCCAATATCAGTATCCTTAGTGTTAGTTGTACATACTAGTTAATAAGTTGCATGTATTATTAGCGTACATTGGTCGAAACGTTACCGTCGGTAACACCAAAATCGTAATTCGTGACTCGCGCGAGACGTTGGCGGATCGCGATAAATAGGCAACACTCGCGCGACTCACCCGACTCGTGCTGCCCGCCCGCGGGTGGCCCGCCCAATTGCTGGAGAAGTTGGTACTCGCTCGCGCCGCAATTCGCAGGTGCGTGAGACGATGGAGTACCGGAGCATTCATTCGCTGTTCAAACGCGAACTCGTCAACGCACCTTTTGGAGCACGCGGAGTCGACTCCCTTCGAGCCCGTGCTTTTCTTGCCTGTTCTGTGCACCGCTCGCCTGTCCATCTCGGGCCTTGCCTACTTTCCTGCACTGCTTGCTTGTGTCTTGCCTGCTTGCTTGCCGGCTCGCCTCCTCGCTTACACGGAGGACTTAACCGAGGGAAGGACGAAGGAGCGAGGAATCGAGAGAGAGACGAGAGAACACCATCCGAGGGGGCAACGGGCAACGAACGGTGAGTCGCTTGGCATTGCATTTTTTCGCTTTCGTGTTGCATGTCGTTACATCTCGTGAGGGAACGGTCCCTCTGGTCCTTCGAGTTATCGCTACACGCTTTAGACCATTCGCGAATCCGGGGCGACTAATACCCCCCCGAGCAGCTAGAATATAAACCAGACCCACAAGAATGAGAGCAATTCCAAGATCTCAAGACGAGAATTAACCAGATCTTACAGGGCGGAATTAAGGAGTCTGGATTACTGATTGAAATCAAAGTAAGAAAAGAAAAAAAAAAAAAGAAAAGAAAAGAGAGGGGGGCCTTTGCTTTTGTCTACGAGATCAATTCTAGGGCTAGAATATAAACCAGAGCCACAAGAATGAGAGCAATTCCAGATCTTAAGACGAGAATTAACCTTGCAGAGCCCCTTGTACTACCACGATCAATGTCGATCTTCCAATATGGCGTCCCAAATGAGAATATCGGAAGGGCCCTGCTCGCTGGACCGGACTCCTCGCCTCAATCCTCCCTCAAGCTCTCCTTTTCCTGGCGGTGAGCTCTCCTTGGGAAGTCGAATCTCGCTCGGTTGGTCTCCAGAATACGTGCCGCTTAGCTCAATCAGTTACGAAAGAAGGAAAACGTACTCGTCTCGTCCGAAGAAACGCAGCAAGAGCGGCCATGACACTGAACAAGAGCGAGGAAGGAGGTGGGGGCGCTTTGAAAGTGGCGACTCACGTGTCGCGCCATCTGAATGAAACGCCCTAAACATCGCTTGGTATTTGGCGTCAATTTGTTCTTAACTTTTGTTACCAAAATTTGTTCAATATTTGGCATCAATTTGGCGTTAGGTTTAGTCAACAAACTTTAACAGCAATTTGGTGCCAATTTGTTATCAGGTAGTTGCTAAGCTTTGCTCGGTATTTGGCATCAATTTGTTCTCAAGTTTTGTCACCAAAATTTGCTCAATATTTGGCATTAATTTGGTGTTAGGTTTTGTCAACTAATTTTAGCGGCAATTTGATGCCAATTTGTTATCAGGTACTACTAAGCTTTGCTCGATATTTGGTATCAATTTGGCGTCAATTGTGTACGCATGTTTTGATACGTATTTGCTAGCAGTTTGCCGACAACATTTGATAAAACAAATTTTGATGCAAATTTGTACCATTTCTGAAACCAAAATTTGTAGCAAGTATTTGGCATTATTTGTTCGAACAGATTTGGCTATCTGGGTATATGTGATTTCTGCCCAGTGCTCTGAATGTTATGTGATTTTCGCCCAGTGCTCTGAATGTCATCTAGTCATACATATCATTCTTTGATACAAGGAACGTGAAAAAGAGCAGGAAAAGAAAAGAACAAACAGAAGAGACAGATTCAAGCTTTGTCTTTTAATCTGGACGAAGACAATGCCGAAAAATCCCCGCAGTCAGAAAATGAGCAATCTGATGGCCTCGCGATTAAGAAGATTAAGAAAAATCCAGATGTAGATACAAGTTTATTGCCAGATAGGGAAAGGGAGGAGGAGGAAAATAAACTTAAGGAAGAATTGCGGCAAGAATGGGCTAGAAAGCAGAACGCGTTGAAGGAAGAAGAAATTGAGATCACATTCAGTTATTGGGATGGATCTGGCTATCGTCGGAGTGTTATAATGAAGAAAGGTGAATGTCTCATAATTTAGAGAATTTTTAAGTTATTAAAATACTCCAGTGTCACTTTTGGAGTAACATTGGCGTGATATATAATGTTCTACTGCATAAATTAAATTTTCACATACAGGTAATTCTATCTATCAGCTTCTTCAGAGATGTTTAGAAGTTCTGAAGGGTGAATTCAGCGAGCTTAAAACAGTAATGGCAGATCAGTTAATGTATGTCAAGAAGGATCTTTCTTATATTACCGCACCATTATACGTTTTACGATTTTATTGTAACTAAGGTAAAGATACTAAATGATAAAACTTATGAAGCAATATCACAATGTTGGCATGTTATTTTAATATATGTAATATTGCAATTAGGCACGAGGAAAAAGCGAACCTCTGTTCACATTTGACGTTCACGATGATATTCGTGTTATGCACGATGCTTCTGTCGAAACCAAGGAATCACATGCCGGAAAAATTTTACTTAGGTATTTATCATTAAAAGAATACTTTGTATAATTCTCTTTTATGTTATTTCTCATTAGATCATGGTACGAGAGGAACAAACACATTTTTCCAGCGAGTAGATGGGAACCTTTTGATCCAACAAAAAGTTTTGACAAGTATACAGTGTCGGATAAAAATAGGAAGAAAGATAAAATCTGATAAACTTAGATTCAACGAATTGTCCAATTTCGTTTAAAGGATTCAGATTCAAAGGACTGTAATTTAGTAGAGCTACATAATCGAGTAAATGAATTAAATATTATCACATAACTGAATGAATTAAAATCACAGTCCTTAAAAATACAATGTTGCTACAATATATATACATATATATATATATATGTATATATATTATAATATATATACATATATATATATGTATATATATTGTAATATATTACAATCTGTTGTATAATGAATCAATTGTACGATGAAACAAAGTTATTTATCTGGTTATAATATTTACAGTCCTTTGAATCTGAATCCTTTAAACGAATTTGGACAATTCGTTGAATCTAAGTTTATCAGATTTTATCTTTCTTCCTATTTTTATCCGACACTGTATACTTATCGTAACTTTTCGTTGGATCAAAAGGTTCCCATCTACTCGCTGGAAAAATGTGCTCGTTCCTCTTGTACCATGATCTAATGAGAAAAAATAAAAAAATAACATAAAAGAGAATTATACAAAGTATTCTTTTAATGATAAATACCTAAGTAAAACTTTTCCGGCATGTGATTCCTCGATTTCGACAGAAGCATCGTGCATAACACGAATATCATCGTGAACGTCAAATGTGAACAGAGGCCCGCTCTTTCCTCGTGCTTATAGATATCCATTAACAGGTGGTACTTATGGTCGGCAGTCCAGACTCCGGAAAATCGCATTTTGCAAAGAATTATCTGAAGGAATACGGATACGTCAACAGAGACACTTTAGGCAGCTGGCAGAAGTGCATTGCCGCAGTCCAACAATACTTGAATCAAAGAAAAAGTATAGGTATAGACAATACCAATCCCGATCCAGCTTCGAGAAAGAGATACATTGAGGTAGCCAAGAAGCGCAATGTCTCGGTCAGATGTTTCGTCATGACGACAAGTATAGAACACGCGAAACATAATAATAAGGTAATCGGAAATTAACATTAACCGTCATCGTGTGAAAGAATCGTATGAAGTGATGTATCCGAAAATTCTAATCGATTTATTATTATATTACAGTTTCGCGAGTTGACTGATCCAAGCCACATTCCAATCAACGAGATTATTATCAACTCCTACGTGTAAGTAGATTTTAGATATATACATCTCTACTCAAAATTATTAGTCTTTGGATATGTATGTAATTATACTTTGATGTTACTCCTTTGCAGGTAAATGGTCGACAGAAGCTTACAATGTGGTACAAAATTGTTCCTCAAAGGGAGTTGCTGCCCAAACTCAGATTGAAGGTCGCATTTAAACTAATATTTATGAAAATATTTATTTTATGATACAAAATTATGAGGTAAGTAGTTATTATTATTTAATCTTCGAGAATCTCTTTGCAGATGCGCAAATTAATTGAAATTAATTGATTTTTTTAAAGCTAATTTCTCTTACTGAAGAACTGGTAATGAACGGACATGCTGAACAAGTAGCATGGGACCAGATGAATGAAGCCAGAAACACTTGAATCCATCTGTACATAAGAGTTGTCAAGAAACTCTACAATTTTCACGCATAATCCGCGATTCTTAGTATGGACTAGAGTTTAATACAATCGCCATTGATGATCCCCTTTAATCACGTCAAAATTGATTATTTCGCTTTTTGACTTCGTTCTTTACTCATGTTGTAAAATAGTTTTCCGATTGTGTAGAACATTTTTATTTAGAAAGAAAGAAATTTATAAAGATTGCTATATTGATCGTAGAGTAGAGAAAACAATAAAACTTAACATTTTACAAAGTAGTGTCACATTTAAACTAGAACATTGTATCGAATAACTCAGACGAATTAGAAAATTCGTTTTTACGTGACTTATATCTATTTCTGATTCGGGACGATTCGAGAACTCATTGAAAAAATTTAATTTCTTTTCACGTTTAAATCTAGGTCACCGTAGATTAAACTTGTTACCTTAAAAGTTATTGTTAAATGGCGCATTTTATTTAATATTCCGCACTTCACTGTTGTGGCATAAAATTATTTTATGTTTCAAAAGATGGAGACTAAGCTTTCGGATTAATCCAGATGTACGCATATATACTGTATATATTTAATTAATTGTTTACTTAGATATTGATGATTCTTGCGCGATATGTTAATACATTTTTTTCTATGCAAGATTTCAATGCAGCAGAAACTAGTTAACTGAGAAAAAGAGTCTATAAATGATTCGTAACTCGTGCAATTGCACTCAATTGGAAACGTTTGGCAGTTATGAAATGTTAATATTTAATATTGTTGTTAAACATAATATAGAAATATTTTTCTCGGAAATGTATACAAGTAAGGTTACAATCATTAAATCGCTCACAGTGCTCACGTACATAACTGTGTTGCGCGCTGCGATTAACTCAATTTATTATAATTTATTATAATTTTTTAACAAAGCGAAAATATAGCGATAATATGGCGCAATGAACATCGTAATAATCATTCGTAATTCATTTTCGTGTATATAATATGTAGCTGACCGCAATCTTTGACTCTATTCAAATTTTGTACAACACTTCATTTAGCATTGTATTAATCATTAAGTAGCTTTGAGTACATTTAGTAGGTTTTGTATATTCGTCAGTTTAATCCTTGAAGTTATTAAGACTTGCATCAATTTTTACCGCAAGTCCTCTTACATCTTTTATACGCCTTCTGTAAAATATATAAAAATATATCATAACTGAATTAACTCGCATATCTTGGTCTGTCTTTTTTTTCTCCATTGTTTAACTTCTATTCGCCTCCCGACTTGACGTACGTATATGCTACTATACTCGTCCAAGACGTTATTCGCGACATTTACAAGCTCTCTGTCTTTCTCTTCAATCGCTCTAAAAAAAATGTGTCGTCTTGAAGTGATTGATCTCCCTAAAGGATTTAAAAGTTACGCTTTGCGAAGACATAAGATATACGTTAGCTGGAAAATCGATTCACAGCGGGATTAGAAAAAGACGGAATGTTATGCGGTCGGTTCTTCAACAGTATAACGGGTGAACGTTTCGCGACTAGGTTAATCCACTTGCATATCGGTCATTGCGATCTCGCTCTTGTACTTGACTCATCGTCATGAGACTAGCTCCATTGTTCGCGAAGATGCTTTTCTCTTGTTCTCTTTTCGGCTACCCTAAGGCGCGCGCGTGCGTGTGTGTGTGTGTGTGTGTGTGTGTGTGTGTGTGTGTGTGTGTGTGTGTGTGTGTGTGTGTGTGTGTGTGTGTCAAACGTTTTACCTATTATTAACAACTTCAGACACATTACATTTTTATTTTTAATATACATATGTATAGCATTAACATTAATCATGCTATATCGCGATTATGTTTTATGTTGAAATTGAAAAATATATACAAGGTGTACAACTAAAAGGGTTACAAATTATTATTTTTAAAAAACTAAGCAAAATATTAAATTGTTGTTTTCTTTAGAAATAATAGTCCGTAACACCTTTAGCTTCACACCTTGTACATACTGTTTATAAGATTAAGATGCGTAACACTACAAAAAGGCGTGATATCCGTACAAAATTACCTATTTTAAAAAAAAGGTAAAAAAAGGCGCCAAGTACACGCATAGTAGTGTATATGTATTATGTTGTTACCTCGAAAAAAACAAAGTGGTAGTATTATACCTCCAAATAGCTTTACCCTGTACATACTGTTTATAAAATGCGTAATACTACAAAAAGGCGTGATATCCGTACAAAATTACCTTTCTTAAAAAAAAGGTAAAGAAAGGCGCCAAGTACACGTATAGTAGTGTATATGTTGTTACCTCGAAAAAAAAGAAAGTGGTAGTATTATACTTCGAAAAAACCTAAGTAACAAGTGGTAGACGTACTCTTTGTATCTCGAAAAATCTCGAAAAAATCTAAGCAGTAGTATCTTTATTTCCAAAAAATTATAACCCAAGTGATACACATCACAAAATTATGTTACCTTATCAAAGAAGAGTCGCGCTTCAAGTGATCTATTACAATTACAAAAAAGAAATGATATCTCTTTAAATTACAGCGCCAATTACAGAGAGAACATATATATTGCCTCAAAAAATAATTGTTGCACTACTTTAAAAAATCTTTACATGGTGTCAATTAGAAAAAGAATGTATGATAACAATTTTATAAAATTAAAAAATTTTATTTAAATTTAACAAAGGAATACAAGATATTTAAATACAAAGTTTACATGTGTATTTTCTAGTGGTCACAAAGAATTACAGAGGAACAGTACAAAATAAAAATATTTTATTAAAATATTTAATCCAACGAGGGAATACAAGGTATTTAAATACAAAGTTCATATATATGTATTTTTCAATCGAATAAAAGATTTAATCACAAAGAATTACAGAGGTAACAGTACAAAATAAAAATATTTTATTAAAATACATAAATTTTTCTTGTAAAAAAACTTGGCGCTGCTAGACCTCGAAATTTTAAATAAATAAGGATAACAATAAATAAAAATAATTCAGAGAAGAATGCGACGGGAATAACAAAATGATTATCAGCGTGGTGTGTATGTGCGAGTGATATGGGTGTGCGTGACGACGGCGAATAATGTGGCTTATAATTAAGTATAGGATAAGTTTTCGATGCTTTATTTATTTATTTAAAATTTCGAGGTCTAGCAGCGCCAAGTTTTTTTACAAGAAAAATTTATGTATTTTAATAAAATATTTTTATTTTGTACTGTTACCTCTGTAATTCTTTGTGATTAAATCTTTTATTCTATTGAAAAATACATATATATGAACTTTGTATTTAAATACCTTGTATTCCCTCGTTGGATTAAATATTTTAATAAAATATTTTTATTTTGTACTGTTCCTCTGTAATTCTTTGTGACCACTAGAAAATACACATGTAAACTTTGTATTTAAATATCTTGTATTCCCTTGTTAAATTTAAATAAAATTTTTTAATCTTATAAAATTGTTATCATACATTCTTTTTCTAATTGACACCATGTAAAGATTTTTTAAAGTAGTGCAACAATTATTTTTTGAGGCAATATATATGTTCTCTCTGTAATTGGCGTTGTAATTTAAAGAGATATCATTTCTTTTTTGTAATTGTAATAGATCACTTGAAGCGCGACTCTTCTTTGATAAGGTAACATAATTTTGTGATGTGTATCACTTGGGTTATAATTTTTTGGAAATAAAGATACTACTGCTTAGATTTTTTCGAGATTTTTCGAGATACAAAGAGTACGTCTACCACTTGTTACTTAGGTTTTTTCGAAGTATAATACTACCACTTTCTTTTTTTTCGAGGTTGCATTAACAATATGTCTGAAATCTTTCAGAAAGTTGTTTACAATATTTGTAAGATTCTGTAATATTGCAAAAAAAATGTAGTAGATGCAATATTTCAGAAACATTTCTAAAGCATTATAAAAGTATTATTACGTTTACTTTGCACGAATAATATTTCTGTAACATATCAAACGCAACATTGCATTTAAAATATTTGTTAAAAATTTCTGAAAGATTGCGTCGGTAATAAAAAATTGAATTGCAGGCAGTGAATTTTCTACAATATTGCGGGAGAAATATTGCAGATGTAATGGTTTAGAAACATTTCTGATACATGATAAAACTATTATTACGTTTGCATTGCACGCGTTATATTTTTGAATGTTTCACATACAACATTGCATTTGTAATATTTCCGAAAAGTTGCTGACAGACTTTAGAACTTATAAAAAATTAAATTTATTATTATATAATTATTGCATTTTTTCTCTTTTATTAAGAATTTTCTGATATTCCAAATTTTGTCATATGGCATTTTTAATATAAAATATAAAATATTTAATAATATTTAATATAAAATAATATTCGACGCGCTGACTGGCAAAAAAGATTTATTCGTATATCTGTATTGTTAATATTGTTATGCGATAGCTTTATGCTCACCAAAATAAGCAAGTATAAGAAAGAAAGAAGCGTCAGAGTCAGAGGATCACCACTACCCTGTTCGATCATCGATATGTCAAGCGACAAGGCGCCGCGGAACTCACAGAAATTGTACTTCTCTATAGTCTCTTTTTATCTCCGGATTAAAATAACTCTGTAGCATAACATATGCTTAATTGTTGGTGAAAGTTACATATATATTAATGTTGAACATATATATTCGCATATTGAGGATACAGCGTAACAATAACATAATTTACTCGTCATTTTTTATTCGTCAATTCGATTAAACGATGAAACACGTGAATTTATTAAAATCGAGGTTTTGTATTACGAATGAACATATTTATATAATTAGAATTGCTAGTACATTTCTTGTTGTAATTTGTAATATATCGTACAAAGTTTTAACTTTCCAACTGTATCAACGTTATACATATTGCTGTTATTTATGCATATATCTGAATCTGTCAATTCGTGTTTCATAAATTACCGATCAACCATGGCATGGATATAACATAACAACTATGAAGAATGCCTTTTGTAAAAATGATATAGGTACGTTGAGCCGAGTTGTTGTTGTCGAGGCGCTGTGGGAGCGGAGTCTTCTTCTTCTTCTTCTTATAATTTTTGCCGTCAAGCAGGGCTGCTCAAAATAAAGGCCAGGACGAACCACTCCTCGTATTGCGAGCGGAGTCGAGTGCATCCATAAGTGCGTCGTAGTGCTACGCGCGAAAAGTCGAGCGTCTTTTGTTGACGATAGTTGTGATAAAGCGAGCGGGCGAAGACGCTTGCTGTCGGGCGAGTTAAGCCCCTTGCACAATGCCAGGCAACAGTAGGCAATAGGAGCAGGGAATAGAAATCAGAAATCATGTATAAATGCAGAATAATCAGTGATATAGGCAATATAGACACACAGTTTCCGTCACGTTGGAAATTCTGTGCCTATTGCTTGTTGCCAACCAATCATAGCATTCGAATTTTTTAGGTTGTAATTAACGATTTTTTGGTTATTTCCTTTTCCTATTGCCTGTTGCCTGGCATTGTGCAAGAGGCTTAACTCGACTCAAGTGACCAGTCAATCAAGAGCGATCGTCTGTCAAAGCAACAGCGGTTGTCGTCGAATGGTCGAAGCGTAGATATCACAATCAGAGTACTCTGTGTATATACGTATGGCTACGGTCCATTTGACGCTACAAATGAGCTGACTAACGTGCGCGGACCAGTTCGGACGTGTTTTGTCCGGAAGGAAATTTTTTTTAAGTATTGCGACTGTTACTGTCTTTATACGGCTTCTAACAGAGCGATCGTTTGTCAAAGCAATTATTTCAATATATATATAGGGGAGACCGGGCCAAAATCAACACGATTTTGTCAAAGGCAATTTTCAACAATTAATTAAAGTTTTCAAGCAAATTTAATGGTACACATTTAAAGAGTGTTCCTTCAGGTACAAAATTTCTTAAGGAAATTTTACTGTACGTCACTTAGTTTTGCCCTCAGGAAAAGAAAAGTAACGCGAAGACAAATTATGAGAGGTAAGTTTGAACTACAAATAATACGAAAAAAAAATTCTTACGGCTTTTGAACGCGGACCAAACGAGTTCTTACATACTGCTCTGAAACTTAAAATTAAGAGCGCCCACGACGTTCTTTTGCTGCAGGCTGCAGTGCGCACACGGTAATTTTCCTTTAATGTTAGTATATAAATCGGGTTTGTCACTTAATTATGAACATGCAAAATAGATGGACAATAAAATGTGGAATAATGTTTCATTGTATATTATTCATTCTTTTTAATAAAGTAATACGTAGAATGTATAAAATAAAATATTCTGAATCTCATCGTCACTGTCTGAATCCTTTCTGCACAGAAAAAATCATGTCTGAGATATCGATGATATTGTGAGCGCTGCGTGTATTCGCTTTTTTTTCGTCTCACATTTGTTCCGCATAAAAGTGTATAGACATAAATGTACGCAATGACAATGGAATTTCGCATTCGCCCTTAATCTAATCTTCCAGTGTATAATTTTCTGACATTTTCGTTACAGGCATATTCAATATATCATTTCGTAACTGTTGAGCTGCTCTGCGAATTTCATCGTCATTTTTAATCTGAGGTAGATCGGTTTCATATACGGGCGCGATTCGGCTTTTGCATATAGGACATGACAACGATTGGCGCACGGCGAAACGCGACGCGGTAGCCAGTTAATTTATCGCTTTTTCGTATAAGCGAAAGAATAATTGGCTACCGCGTCGTAATGTATCTCGAGCGTGGCAAGTGGGATGCATGTGTGGACGAGGCATTATTACTCGCCAGTACGGAGAAAGACGGGGGAGGGGGGGTCGGACTCACGCCCACGACGCCTGCGTCCGATTGTCATTTTCAAAGTCGCGAATCGTTAAACATGTCTGTACGTACGCGCGTGTTCATCAGTCTCATCGAGGTTATTCAAGGCCCATAGTCTCGATCTGTGTGTTCTAATTCTGTTTTTTTTCCAAGATTTAATTTTGCTGCATAATAGTTGTGTCGTCCCTGACAACATAAGTGGGAACAGGAATCTGCACGGTGCTGCGTTATAGATCAGCTATAATATACTAACTAGCTAATAATAACAATCAAAACAGCGAAGTTGTTAACGTGTTCGGACGTGGTTAATCATGGATTCTCCCGTGAGTATTACTAGTTACGAGATACTACCGTGTATCTTCTCTTGATTCTCTTGATTTATTGACTACCAAAGACTGGAATAAGTTTAAATAAATAAAAAAATTTTTTTAATATTTAGATATTTATTCTTTTTTAATAATAATAATATATAATAATAAGAGAAATAGGATCGACAATATACAATATCAAGAATTAAAAGCCTTGCGATCCAAGCCTAGTTCTTTGACGGCCTTATGTTAGTTTCTGTATATATATATACTATATATATACATATAATTTTTCCAACAAACTGCGCGCCGATTAATGTCGGACTTTAAAACACAGTTATTGTTAGAATTAAAAACCCTTCCCTCCCCGGAATTAAATCGACTCGATTTAATTATCTAAAAACTGTAAAGAATTTTATTGCGAAAAAAATTACCTCAGCCAGGGTTCGAACCTGGAACCTCCCTCATTCCGTGTAGGGCGTCGTACCAATTCGACCACCGAGGCATGTGGTAATGTTTATCGCAATAACCGGTGATAATAGTTTGGAACGTTTTACTCAGGCGACGTGAATAAATAATAATAAGAGAAATAGGATCGACAATATACAATATCAAGAATTAAAAGCCTTGCGATCCAAGCCTAGTTCTTTGACGGCCTTATAGAAACTAACATAAGGCCGTCAAAGAACTAGGCTTGGATCGCAAGGCTTTTAATTCTTGATAATAATAATATAGATTTTATTTTATATTTTTGTATATGTTTTATATATATATAAAAAAATTTTTATTTATTTAAACTTATACCAGTCTTTGGTAGTACAATAAAACTTTCTCGTAAAAAACTTAAACATCGACATATTTTAAATACTACAAAAAATATTTAACACAAATCTCTTCCAAGAAAAAATAGTTTAAAAACTATATTTTACTACACACGCGTTTTTTAATATTCTTTAAGTATGTAATTACAAAGAAAAGTTACTTAAGATCTGAAATTAAATTGAAGAAAGTACTACAAGGAAATAATATGATCCGAACTAATATGTCATATAACAATCTGTCTACTGTATATGGATGTAGCTTATCGGAAGTACAGAATTCGAAAGATGGTAAAAGATGCAACGCTAATTTAGAACGATAAAGGATATTATTGTTATATCAATTGAATAATACATATTACGGAATTATGCACTAAAGAATTAACATTGAGCTATTAATTATATAGTGTGGACAATGTATTTATCAAATAATTGACAATAAAATGTTATTTAAATATTGAACGTAACAGAAATATATAAATTTTATTTTTAAATTTATATTTTATATCTCTTTCTGACAAAATTATTTCTTACATTTTCTGTATCCAGTGATGAAACGTTTGAGAATTTCAGAAAATGCTCAGAAAGAAGTAGATGTAACAAACAAGTTAAACAAGTTGTGTTTAAAATGTAATAACTAACTGTCTTTCTGAGCATTTTCTGAAATTCTCAAACGTTTCATCACTGGATACAGAAAATGTAAGAAATAATTTTGTCAGAAAGAGATATCAAATAAATTTAAAAATAAAATTTATATATTTCTGTTACGTTCAATATTTAAGTAACATTTTATTGTCAATCATTTGATAAATATATTGTCCAGATTATATAATTAATAGCTGAATGTTAATTCTTTAGTGCATAATTCCGTAATATGTATTATTCAATTGATATAACAATAATATCCTTTATCGTTCTAAATTAGCGTTGCATCTTTTACCATCTTTCAAATTCTGTACTTCTGATAAGCTACTTCCATGTACAGTAGACAGATTGTTATATGACATTAGTTCATATTATTTCCTTGTAGTACCTACTTTCTTCAATTTAATTTGAAATCTTAAGTGACTTTTCTTTGTAATTACATACTTAAAGAATATTAAAAAACGCGTGTGTAGTAAAATAAAATTAAATAAATTCAAACGGCCAATTTCGAGCAATTATCAGGTGTTAAAGAAAAATATTTAATACATTCAATATAGTATACAATTTCGTTAACGTTTCGCGCCTTACTTGGCCTTCCTCAGAACAATAAAAATTACAAAAACGCATATATATCTCGCATTATTCTAAGAGTACAACGAATCAACTCATTACGATGCCACAATTTGCATTAATCCGGTCTCACCAAAGCAATCGGACAGTTAGTCATATTGAAGTCAAAAGTGTCAATTATTCGTCAATCCACGCACTGAGTCGGTCGCTTCTCCCGCTGTATGTCCCTTATTCGTCCATGAAAACTCATATGGATGTAAATTCCTTGTCTCACAACCATCTTAGTGACAACTATGTTAAAAATAGAATTCACATAAGACCGAAAAAAATTTTTGATTTAAAACGAGCTTAGCCACAAATGACTCACATAAGTAGTCGATGAAACAAAGAGCCGGGGTGAATTCATTACAACGTCTCGCACAACGTGTGTTCATCGTGAGAGATAGCGGACGACTGAGACGATACCCGCATTAATTTGATTTTTTTACATATTAACAAGAGACTGAGGAAAATTCAGTCGATTAAGCATAACAATACGAGTGTTGATTCCGAAAATGCAGAGAAAAAAAGTTTTATTGTTATTCCGTATTTGGGGCACACTTCCGAAATCATCGCTTCAGCAATCGATAAATCTGAAAATTCTGTGGGATATCGCATTCTTAACAATCTTAGTAGCATCATTAAGGTCCATAAGGATAAGAACGCCCATTTTTCTAATAATGACGTAGTTTATAAAATATGTTGTAACAATTGTGATGCCTCTTATGTCGGTCAAACAAAAAGGCAGCTGCAAACTAGATTAAAGGAACATAAAAACAATATAAGATTAGATGATTCAAAGCATTCTGTTGTTTCGGAACATTCTACTAAATTTAATCATTCGTTTGACTGGGATAATACGCGCATTCTGGAAGTTGAGCATAATTACAAAAAGAGATTAACCGCAGAAATGATACATATTAAAGAGCAGATTAATGGTATAAATTTAAATAAAGACACGGAACTGCTAAACGATGCTTATTTTGACATCTTGAATCGATTATCTTGAACGTTGGGTTAATAACAAAGATTTATGTTTTCGTGTCCTTGTAATGCGGGTATCGTCTCAGTCGTCCGTTATCTCTCACGATGAACACACGTTGTGCGAGACGTTGTAATGAATTCACCCCGGCTCTTTGTTTCATCGACTACTTATGTGAGTCATTTGTGGCTAAGCTCGTTTTAAATCAAAAATTTTTTTCGGTCTTATGTGAATTCTATTTTTAACATAGTTGTCACTAAGATGGTTGTGAGACAAGGAATTTACATCCATATGAGTTTTCATGGACGAATAAGGGACATACAGCGGGAGAAGCGACCGACTCAGTGCGTGGATTGACGAATAATTGACACTTTTGACTTCAATATGACTAACTGTCCGATTGCTTTGGTGAGACCGGATTAATGCAAATTGTGGCGTCGTAATGAGTTGATTCGTTGTACTCTTAGAATAATGCGAGATATATATGCGTTTTTGTAATTTTTATTGTTCTGAGGAAGGCCAAGTAAGGCGCGAAACGTTAACGAAATTGTATACTATATTGAATGTATTAAATATTTTTCTTTAACACCTGATAATTGCTCGAAATTGGCCGTTTGAATTTATTTAGTTGTTACTTTGTCGAGCGAAACATTTGTTTATTAAAATAAAATTGTTGTAAAGCTGCATTAAAAAATTCTCTAATCTTACTTGGAATTTTGATAAAAATTCCTGGAAAATCCTGGATTTTTCAAGGAATGGGTTTACAAAATTTGAGACACTCTTATAAAACTTTAAATCAGATATTCAGCATTGAATTCATTCTATTTATTGTTTTATTTATTTTTGTTTATTAAATAACCATGCTTCCAAAGAAGATTCTTAAAACGAGCTACATAAAGCATCAAGCAGCATCTGCTGCTCGAGATAAACTCCAAGAAATTCTTAATGTTTCACAAGAGGAAGCTATCAATAATGAAATCCATATTGTAAATCCTCGAGCACATATTCAACTTGGAACTGAGCTGTCTGGGGATGTACCTGCCGATCTGCCCGCTCCCTTGTCCCCTGTTCACGTCAATCCTGACTTCCTGTTTGAGGATTTGCGGCCCGATTTGCCACATGTTCCTATTCAGCATGTTGATATTGAGCAAAATTTAGTTGAAGATATTCTCAAAAGATTTGTTTTCAATGACATCCATCATAACGATGAATTTGTTGTGAGCGCACAACGTATTCACGATAAAGTATGGCACCTAGCAACACCGAGGGCCGGATTACTGGGTAATCCGTCCCCAGCGACGAGGACCGATGACGCGAAAGCCAGCACGCGTCGCGGTAATGACCATATATGGTCATTCGGGATATCACCAGCCCACTAGGACGTTGATCGCGAAGTCAAAATCGCTGACTGCTAAGTCAGCAATGCCGAGGCGATAAAAAGCCCGCCCTTCCAAGGAACGGCGGGCAGTCTAAGAACCAAGCGCGTACCGCGAGACAACGAAACGTGAAGTGTAACCCGCAAGTCAGGGTAGTGTAAATACACAATTATATCAATAAAACTATCTTTTATTTAACGCGACTGCAAACTCAATATCGCCAGTATCCTCTCTCCCTAATCGGCGGATCCAAAGAACTCGGTGCCGGCCCTGATCTCCAATTCAAGGCGGCGGCACAACAAATTTTTACGTGATGATATTGAACATCATGAACAAGATGATGACGATGATTCATTAACGAGATCTCTGCAACTGTGGAGTAATAGATACAATATTACCAGTGTGGCTGTTAATGCATTGCTTAACATTTTAAGACCTTTCCAAGGAAAACTGTACTGAGTATGCTTTCTAATGGGGAATATTCCCATGTCGGCCTAAGATGTGGTATCATGTCAAAACTGAAGCATGGCATCAAAAATTGTAACACAATTATGCTAGATGTTTTTATTGATGGCGTAAAAGTTTATAGAAATGTTTCCGAAGAGTGTTGGCCTATTCTGGCCAGATGCAAAGATTTTGTAGATTCTACGCCATTTGTTATTGGAATATTCTACGGATTGGGAAAACCTAAACCAATTCAAGATTATTTAAGGAACTTTATCCAAGAAATTAAAGATCTTAGACGTGAAGGTGTCGTATTTGAAAACAGACATTTTGATGTCGATATTAGGTATTACTTGGGCGATGCACCTGCTCGTGCCTATTTGAAGTGTATAAAAGGTTCTACCTCACATGATGGATGTGAAAGATCCGATCAAGAAGGAGGTTATGATGGCTTCGTTTATTATTCTACCAAAATTGGGATAGAAAGAACTGATGAGTCATTTGATAGTCGAAGAGACCCAGAACATCACACAGGAAATTCTCCCCTTATTGAACTGCTCTTCAACTTTGGCATGGACAATAGATTCCCATACACGAATATCCTCCATAAATTTAAACTAATTCTTATCAAATTGATTTGAGCAACCACCCTCCTTAACAGATGTTCTGGCGGGTGCAAACATTGTTTTTTTTCTTGTTTTCTAAGCAGGAAAATTATAACATTATATCTTATTTTAGATAAAGCAGTATAGCATTATAGAAACACAAGATAATGGACAAACAATTACATCTGTTGTCCCAACCAAGTGGATTTGTGATGATATTGTTTTATGTCCACAAAATCCAAAAAAGGAAAGCAAAGCTGTAAAAGCATATGTTGATGCAGACAGTGATACATGGAAAGTTCTTCCATGTGCAGTGCGAAAAACTTATGGTGAGTTTATATCCTAAACTAAAAAATCTGATACTCTTAGTAAGTTTACTGTTGAAACATTTGTTGCTTGTTTTATTTCAAGATTCGTATAAGAAAGCCAGAGAAATGCTGCCAATGGCCGAGGATACAGATGGGTTCGATACAGAAAAAGAAACCGGAAGAGGCATGAGAAAAAAAAAAGAAAAATATACTTTTTAATGGTGATGATGATGATGATGATGATGATGATGATGATGATGATGATGATGATGATGATGATGATGATGATGATGATGATGATGATGATGATGATGATGATGATGATGATGATGATGATGATGATGATGATGATGATGATGATGATGATGATGATGATGATGATGATGATGATGATGATGATGATGATGATGATGATGATGATGATGATGATGATGATGATGATGATGATGATGATGATGATGATGATGATGATGATGATGATGATGATGATGATGATGATGATGATGATGATGATGATGATGATGATGATGATGATGATGATGATGATGATGATGATGATGATGATGATGATGATGATGATGATGATGATGATGTGATGATGATGATGATGATGATGATGATGATGATGATGATGATGATGATGATGATGATGATGATGATGATGATGATGATGATGATGATGATGATGATGATGATGATGATGATGATGATGATGATGATGATGATGATGATGATGATGATGATGATGATGATGATGATGATGATGAGATGATGATGATGATGATGATGATGATGATGATGATGATGATGATGATGATGATGATGATGATGATGATGATGATGATGATGATGATGATGATGATGATGATGATGATGATGATGATGATGATGATGATGATGATGATGATGATGATGATGATGATGATGATGATGATGATGATGATGATGATGATGATGATGATGATGATGATGATGATGATGATGATGATGATGATGATGATGATGATGATGATGATGATGATGATGATGATGATGATGATGATGATGATGATGATGATGATGATGATGATGATGATGATGATGATGATGATGATGATGATGATGATGATGATGATGATGATGATGATGATGATGATGATGATGATGATGATGATGATGATGATGATGATGATGATGATGATGATGATGATGATGATGATGATGATGATGATGATGATGATGATGATGATGATGATGATGATGATGATGATGATGATGATGATGATGATGATGATGATGATGATGATGATGATGATGATGATGATGATGATGATGATGATGATGATGATGATGATGATGATGATGATGATGATGATGATGATGATGATGATGATGATGATGATGATGATGATGATGATGATGATGATGATGATGATGATGATGATGATGATGATGATGATGATGATGATGATGATGATGATGATGATGATGATGATGATGATGATGATGATGATGATGATGATGATGATGATGATGATGATGATGATGATGATGATGATGATGATGATGATGATGATGATGATGATGATGATGATGATGATGATGATGATGATGATGATGATGATGATGATGATGATGATGATGATGATGATGATGATGATGATGATGATGATGATGATGATGATGATGATGATGATGATGATGATGATGATGATGATGATGATGATGATGAGGAGGAGGAGGAGGAGGAGGAGAAGGAGAAGGAGAAAAATCACACACGAATTTCCAAGATAAAGGGAAAGGCTCTACCCAGTCTAATTATAAAAAGGCCACCAAAGTCTAATTATAAAAAGGCCACCAAAGTCTAATTATAAAAAGCATCTTCAAATCAGAAGTAGTAGCTCTGTACGGAATGCTCTGCAAAGATTGAAAAATCAAAGAGTTGAAAAAAAATGGAGGAGAATTGGTACAATTGATGAAAGGTCAGACACAGAGGAAGAAATGGTTGATGATAATCTAGAAGTACCTAAAAAATGCGGTGCAGAATATATCAATATGGAACTTGAAAAAGCTCGCAAAAGAATTCAGGAACGAATAAAGAAAGCACGGTACGAAAAAGAGACGGAGGCTCATGTGCGAGAGAATCCGGGAATAATAGATAAAGAAGATGAAAGACCTAGTGACCAATATGATATGAATGTACAATTCAGATCACCTGACTTTTCTTTAGTAATTCCTCCATCACTCATAGGTAAGCGCTATTGGAATTAGAAATATTTTTGAGATATGCTGGTGTATCATATTATTTGTTTATTATTGCAGATGAGGTAGATAATACAGATGATGTGACGTCCGTTACAACTTGTCAGCCTAGGCAACGTCCAGTCTCTGCCCTTGCACTTGATCCAAAGTCTTCTACATTTAGTTGTTCAAGCTCTGTCTCATCCAACCAGTCTGCTACATTTAGTCGTTCAAGTTCTGTTGCCTCCAATCAGTCTGCCACATTTAGTCGTTCAAGCTCTGTCGCATCTAACAAACCACTCGTCACAACATCTACAGTATTAAATGTGCAAAAAATATTGACTGGTAAATACAGATTAGCTTGAATAGCTAGCTACGGTTGTACGATATTGTTTTTCTGTGTTATTGTATCTCACTGTCTTGTTTAATGCATTTTGATTTTGTTTAGCGCCCTCAACAGCAAATGAATCAAACTTGGATCAAGATATATCTTTATCTTCGGCAGGGAAATGTATGCAATTGTAACATTTATTCACTTATTTCTTTCACTACTCTACCCAGTAAAAACAGCCACTAGGCTTTTGACTACAAAATGATGTCAATATGACGTCAAAATCGTCATCACTTTCTCTGTTCTACCTGGGGGTCGATTATGTACTTTAAAACAGTGAAAAATAAAAAAATGAGCGAATTTATACTAGAATATTTAAAATTTCATTAGTTAACATTTCATTGTCACCTGGTGAATTCGCTCACTTTTGTAATTTTCACTAAGTTTTGAAGTACACAATCGATCTTCCGGAATACAAATAAAATTCGGTATTATTTATGTGTAAACATATTTTAATTTATTTTGCCATTATTTTGATTACTCATTTTGACATCATACTCCTCATCGATTTGATGACTTTGACATCATTTTGACTAAGTTGTAGTGTACTGGGTAGTATACTAAAACTATCTATAATACATCTATATATAATACATCTTTTGAAAATGTGATTTGTCTTTACAGGTTTTGCTATCTGGGTATATGTTGGCTTCAATGTTTTATGTTACAGATGTGCTTGTGCTGAAGACAGTTCTCTCTAAGCAAGAAGAACTGTCGTGGAATCTTAAAAATGTAGACCATAAACTGGATCTTATTATGGACCTTGTTAGAACTGCCGAAAATGTAAAAAAACCAGAAGGATGGCCTACTCTTCCATTACGTGACATGAATTCTTTTTATGAATGGGAGTTGTTTCTCCAAAACGGTGACAACTATGATTTTGCGGTAAATATTTAATGTCCTGCATTTATGAAAACTTAGCAACTCTTCTCAACACATCAATATAACTTTTTGCTAATAACTTTTTTTCTGTACAGGTATCCCATTTTAGTGTTGTAGCTGGAAGAGGGGTACACGAAGGAGAAATGGCCACTAGTATATGTAAGAAGATTTTCTCTCCTGAGGTTGCATCACAACTGAATTGGACAGGGGCAGAGATAAAAAAAGGAATCAAGTCACTAAAGTGTGGTATGTGCATTATTGGTAAGTTATTGAAAATTCTGAGAAAAAAAACATGAAACTCTTACTTTCAGTCCTGCTGTGTCTTAAGGGGGAAGCTTCATGTAAAACGCTGAAAACAAGGCAATTTTCTGGAATTTTTTTTTAAAAGACATTAAAATAAATGGCTACTTATTGAAACTTGGGTAATGGTTTTAGCAACATTTGTGCAATAAAATTTTTTTCGATTTTTTTGACTGGTTACATGAGGCTCCCCCTTTAAAATACACTTCATCTACTCTTAATAAATATGATGATTAACTTATCAACTTAAATCCCGTATTTAGTATTTCTCATGCATAATATTGTAATTTTTTAAATCTTTTTTCAGATGCATGTGGCAAACAATATAAAGGAAATTTTTCGAGATCAAAAGTCACAGGCTACATAAGTACGTGGCTTCGAAGTAATTCAAAGAGGAGAGCCATAAATAATGTTGATTTGCCAAGATAATAAAGATTTTTCAAAGGTCGATTACCTCCCCTAGGTACAGATACTTTTTTGTTATGTTTTTTGCAATGTCAAAATAGGTTGTCAAAGGAAAATATATGAAATTATACAACTATATACAGGTATAAATGTAAAAATTTGTTTTACAGGTGACAAGAGGTAACAACAAAAGCGGGACTATATACGAGTGGTTATAACCAACAGATGAGTCGATATTCGCACGGCTATCCGTAGATGCAGCGCAGAAGCATTTTATTTTATTTTGTATCGCGAAAGTTCGTAAAAAAATCGAAATAGATTATTTTCAATTATGTTCCAATTATGTTTGACATGTGAGAATGCTTATCAGTTAACTATCGACGGTTAAACCCGCGGAAAACAGTTAAATATGAACTTTATATGGACCTTAATAAAATTTCCATTTAAATTTTATTTGATTTAAATTAATGCTGAATAACTGCATTAATATGGCTCATATTTGTTCTATATATAAAACTTAATTAAGAATATAAGAAGAAATGCCAATATACATTTCGATTAAAAATCTCGAACATATGAATACATGTCGTATATTCTTAATTGACGTGTATACTCGTACGTATGTTTCGTAGTATACAAAGTATATATACGTACTTCTTACAGTATCATTTCATCATCAAAATATTCGTATTTAATTTGGCTTAATAAGGATTTAATTAGCTAATATATTCAATTTAAATATTAATCTTATTGAAACCATATATGAAATTAATAAGTTGTACATTTTATTCAAATTTCATTAAATTCAAATAAAACTTTTATATGTTCTTAATATGTTGAATTCAAATAAGACCTTTATATGTTCTTAATAAGTTCTAAATCTAATTTAAATTTAATTAAATTCAAATAAGACCTTTATACGTTCTTAATGAGGCTTTTAAGGCACAGCGCGCGCGCACCTGGGGCTGGATCCTTGAATTTATTTGCAAGAAAAACGTATGCGGAAATTCTGCTCTTATAAAAAAGTTGCAAGTTGATTAACTAAAAGCCATGCGATCAACTTGCAACTTTTCTGTAAGAGTAGAATTTGCGCATACCTTTCTCTTGCGAATAAATTCAAAAATCCAGCCCCTGTTGTAGCTTGCCGAAATTTTGCGGTTTCAATCAACAGGCAATGTTTTTCAAACGTTTTTTAATATGTGTTTAAAATTGATTTTCAAATATTTTTCAAACGTTTAAAAAACATTGTCTGCTAATTAGGATAATAATGGGATTAGAGAATATGGTATCAACAGAGAATGAGTTATAAGATAAAAAAAAACGTTTATAAATTACAATTATTGTGTTTATATTGGTTTGCTTTAAATCCAGTGGTTACAAAAAGAAGATAAGTAAACTTCTGATAAAATTAACGAAATGCGCAACACTTGCGCAGTAATCGAATACATAAAAACAAATATTAATCGCTAGCAACAAAAAGATTGATGCAGTTGCACAAAATATTAATCACCATAAAAACCAAGAATATAATTTGCTAGCTCAAAAAAATAAAAATAGAGACATTTTTTATATACTTAATCAAACTGAACCCTTATGGAAAAATACACTCAACTTTTGGTGTTAACCGTTAAAAAAAACACCATAGAAAAACTCATAAAGTTGGGTGTGATTTCAGACCAATTGAAGGTTAACCATCATTTGAAGGTTAATCTTCAATTGGCGGTCCGAAATCACACCCAACTTTAAGAGTTTTTCTTCGGATGATGGTTAACCTTCAAGTGATAGTTAACCTTCAATTAATGATTAATCCTTAAAAAATGACGGTATAAACCCTAAAAATATGAAACCCTCAAATGAAAGTAACAAATATGGCGTCCCAATGAGAATCTCTTAAGAAGGGTGGTTAGTCAAATCAATTTGATAAGAATTAGTTCAATGGAGAATATTCGTCTATGGGAATCTGTCGTCCATATATGCCAAAGTTGAAGATAATCGTCTGCATGGTTGTCGAGTAATTAATTATTGAAGTTATACTCTTGTCTCTCTCTTATACACGGGCGACACAGCAAAAATGTTACCTAACCTGTAATGAAACTCTCGAAAGCATATTAAAAATGATAAGAATTTAGTGAAAATAGGTGCAAATAACTCTTTACATATTTAGGAAAAACTTTCTCGAAGACTGAAATGATTTGTCTTTATAGTTATCAAGAAATTGTAAAAATAAAAAAAACAGGACCACATTTATTATTTCCACATTTCAATGTGGATAATAACGTATTTGGGTTTCAATTGTACAAACAACTCTTTTCAAACCTTAAGAAACAGCAATTAAATGCATTCCACATATTTATTTGCTAAAATTCGTTTATTTCACGCGACGAAAATCTAACCTATATGCTTTCCCCCTGCCGCGCCGCCTGCCTCGCACCGAGTACTAACCAACCTCCTTAAGGACTCCGCTCGCTGAACCGGATTCCTCGCCTCGATCCTCCCTCTCGGACGCTAGCTGCCGCAGCTCTCCCTTTCCTGGCGGTGAGCTCTCCCTGGTGATCCGACTCCTCGCTCGGTTAGTCTCCAGAACACGCGCCGCAACGATCAATCCGTCAAGAAAGAAATAACGGACTCGACACGTTCGAAGAAACGCAAGCAAGTGCGGCCATGACACCTAACGAGTGAGGAAGGAGGCGGGGGCTCTTTGAGAGTGGCGACTCGCGCGTCGCGCCATCTAATGTGAAACGATCGGGCGTTGTAAAACGCGAAAAGAATTCGAGCGCAATATCTGAACAAATTATTTAATTTTTAATAAGTCCAATTATAATATTTATTTTCATAATTGAACTTATTTTTTATTTTGATAAATGTAAATACAAATATCTTATTGTATTAATATTTAATATTAATAATTTAATTAGTTGCTTAATTTAACTTCTTGTTTAATAAATGAGCGGATGTAGTACTGAAAATGTACCTATTATATAATATTTTAATTTTCAAAATTGTCAAATTACAAACAGGAATTTTGTTGTGACTTTTACAGTTATAAAGTAACTATTTAATGGAAATGGAAGCCTAAAAAAATTAATATTGTAACGCAATTATTATAATGCTCAAATTATAAAATATTTACATTATCCATGTCTGCCAATACAATATAATTTTTTATTCATATTGCATTCTATATAATGGCAATGTTATTATATATTTGACAGGCAAATCAAAATAGCTTTGAATCGATATCGAAATGATGAAATATCCATGTCTTAACAGAAAATACATAATTTGCCTGTTTTTCGATACATATATATTTAAAATTATTAATAAACCCACATAGCATGCATATCAAAAAGACGTCCCGAAGATATCCCGAGAAGATATCCTATCTCCTAAATATATCTTCGGGATATCTTCTGGACGTCTTTTGATATGCATGCTATGTGGGAAGCCAATGACCTACATAACTAAAACTGAAATTATAAAATATATGTACGATGTAGACAGTATAAAATAATTAACATAATTAAACATGCAGATTTGTGGTTGATAATGACAAAATTCAATAATAAACCTATAACCTAACAGACTACAAACGCAAGACTAACATAACTCGCAGGTTTATTAAAATCTTATGAATCACAATTTTTGATTAAATATGAATATATGATGGGTCAATGGGAACACTTTCAATTAAATAAAAATTTAATTTGGGTGTTAATTAAATTTTATTTGTTTTAAATACAAATAAAATTTGAACTCAGGATGGTTAGATGCTTATTAAATATTAATATGATCCATATATGCGCCTGGACAAGTTAAATCCAATAGCAAGATCTTATTTAAATTTAATTTCGATCCAAATTTGGAACATATTTAAATTTAATTACTTTTATATTCAATATTTGGTTTTTATTTGAGTTTAATTTCGTTCATATAAATGACTAATATAAACCATATTTAAAACATATTTAACTCTTTTCCGCGGGTAATGCCATAAAAATTTCAACCAATTTGTAACAAATCAGTATTAAAATACATATTATGTATTATTTTATGACTATTATTTATTTCAATAACGTTTCCCACACTATATTAATCTACGCGCTTATAATGCACTTATAATGCGCTTTTTTGAACGGATTTTGAGCGCGCTTTGAACGCTATAAAACTGCATTTTTCCTGCGCTGGTCTTACGCGCTTAATAACGCTTTTTCTAGTGGATTTTGAAAGCGCTTTTAAAGCGGTAATATGCTTTGAAAGCGCTAAAAAAGCGCTGAATTCCTGCACCCGCAGTAGCGCTTTCATAACGCTTTTCAGGCGCAGTTGTGCTACATGGGCGGTTATACTACTTGGATGGGTGACCGGCTGAGGAGAGCGGATTTCTTCGGACAACGCGCGACGGCTATACGCACATATACGGCTTAATATATTTTTTTTTGTTCCGGTAATAAAATAATTTATTTTTCACATATCAACAAATAGTTTTTGCGTCAGTAATAAATTTTGTTTGCTAATACGAAACATTTTTCTCAGTGTAAAATGTATTTAAAATATCTCTGAAGTGTTTCTGCAATATTTCGTAGATATATTTGAGAAATATTCCATAATATTACCAAATCTTGCCGAAATCTTTCAGCATGGTCGCATTTGAAATAATTGCGGACATTGAAACATTGCCGAAATGATGTAGAAACGGTCGTGAAATATTTCTGAAATATTAATGAAAGATGTAATATTTCAAATGGAATTTTGCAGAAATGTTTCTGAAATATTACATGCCGAGTGGGTTGCTCCCATAGCTCGGATGTACGCAAATAAATTTTCGATCACATCTTGATTAAGACGGTTGGTCATGGATATATTTTATGTCTGCATTTTTACTTGTAATGTCTTTGTATAAACGCAATTAACGAAGCATTAGATAATAAAATCCCTTTTTGAAAGGGAAGTAGACTCTTTTGTTTACCTACTCTCATATTTTTACCACATTTGTTACTTCGTTTTAAAATAGCATTTTGCTTCTCCAAATCTATACCATAGGCGTGAAGTCCATCATGGTTACCGAACTTGCCAATACTATTAAACAGATCAAACCATTATTAATAGACTGAGAAAACGTACAGTTTCGGGCCACGTCAAGCAATCGCTCATGAAACCACGAAGACCGCACCATTCAATTGCAGCTGCATTAGCATTTCAAAATATTTGCGTGGCTAATTTTACATTTTGCCTTTGAGATCCTACGACGTCTAAGTGCAATCTTGACAATTTATGAGCTATTTTTAAATCCTCTACATTAATTTCTAACAATCTTTCTAAACAAGATTTATTAATAAACTGCCCATTTATATGAAAACCGGAATCCAATAAATAATTTCTTAATAATTTTATCAAATGCGGTACATCGGCAAATACGTGTATTTTTTTGTTACATCGCATGGGTGTTGAAAATAAGTTTTTTCTCCATCTACGACAGAATCAATTTCAAGATCTTTTAGGACAGCCTGATTCGTGCTTCTCAAATCGCACGTTATTAGAGCAACGACAGTATAACCATTACGGTGTAATGCTGCGATTACATCCAGAATAATATTCTTTGTCATATCTTGATCGAATTGATAATATACCGGTTTGTTCCATTTTTGAACAAACCTCTACTAACAATGACCTGGCATTTCTTATTTGGTCCAATCGCTCTTTCTTCCCTCCTTTCAATTGCAATTTGTTCCATAATATGTATTTCGTCGAAGCATAAAATAGTCATCTTTTCTATTTCCGACATAGATTGGCCTTTATAATTCATAATATTTATGGACATTTTTTAAAATGCCCTCAGTCAAATCAAATGCCGTGCCCATCTCCGAAGTGTTGACATTCAGGAAGAGGGATGTTTCGTGCCTTTCGTAAATACCATAGACCTTCGGACTTACGCTGCGCAAAGACATTGCAACTGCTATGTCTTCCGAAGACCAATGTGTCTTTTTCTACGAAGGATTAAGGAGCATTTTAATTTGACCTGAAGTAAATACAGAGCTCAATATTTCCTGCACATTTTTGTCTACATTATCTCTTTCTTTTCGTTTTTGTTCAGCAAGTTCACGCTGTAAAGTCCTGATTAGTAATTCCGATTTTGCACATTTCCTTCTTAACTCTTTTATTTCACGATGGAATTCTAATTTACCAGACATTGTATCAGCTGTATCTGCAATGTAACAAACATATTCGATATGCAAACAAAATGCAAATGTACAACCATATTTTAAGGGGGGATTCTAGTATAACCGGTCAAAAAAATCGATTTTTTTCTTGCATAAATAAATAGTATGAGATTTAAAAAAAATATATTCCCAAAGTGTTATCGTCGAAATCATAAAATTGACAAAACTAGAGCACCTTTAATGAAACGCGATTTGAATCTATATAGCACAAATATGCGGCTGTAAGCAACTTTGCAGTTTCCTCGGCATTCTATCGCTGTGGGAACAATAAAATTTTGTTTATACCTGTCTAAATTCTCAACTATAGTGTTTGGCCTATCTGATTTTTTGATCGAAAAAAATGTCACTTTTCTTGCGATTGCTGTAACTCCCCAAGTAGTGACGTCAGAAGACGACATAATGACGTCTATTTTTAGTCATTTTTGGTCTATGACATCGGCGGCTAATAATGGACGTTTTATAAAACGTCATTTCTTAGACCAACAAGATTTTTGAACACTTTAATGATGTACCTGTTATAAACAAGTACAATTAATAAGGAAGCGTCAGGGTCCAGAAGATCGTCACTGTCCACTAGATAGGAAAAAAGCGTTTTTTTCCTAGATAAAGAAAAAGAAAAAGTTTTTTTTTATAAACGTTTATCGAGTGGACATAAAAAAAATTATTAATCTTTTAAAATTCAAATAAAAATATTGAAAAAAAATTTTATATGTATATAATTTTATATGCAAATAACATATTATATATATATGTTAATAGTTATTTTAAATAGAAAATATCTTTATATAATTTAATATTTTATGAATCTATAATCATCGCACCTAAATTGAATAAATGGCCGCGTTTAGCAGAACGTTATTTTGCAACGTTTTATTTTGCCAGTTAATATGTCATTACAAGATTTTTTAACAACTCTAAATGTACATACAAGTATAGCAAGAAAGAAGCGTCAGAGTCAGAGGACCACCACTAGTCCGTTTGATAATCAAAGTCAAACAATAGCTAAATAATATCAAACGGCCAATTTCTTGGGGCCTATCCGTCAGTAAGCACCCGGGATTTATCCGTCAGTCTCGTCACTGTGGCGCGCCGGGCGCACGACTTCGGCTCACTGCGATTTCAGGTTAGGTTTCCCTCGAGCAGTGATTCTGTCTTCCCTTGCACGTGCGTCAGTTTGTATAGGAGGGAAATAGTACGAACGTATCGTCGCAAAACGGGTGTTTTGGCCGACCGAAAAGATGGCGGACCGTGTTTTTGAGATCGCTCGCGCTCACAGGCACGTCGCGGCTGTCGGCGAGGTACGGCGAGGCACGGCACGGCTCTGAGATCCCGCGATTCCGCGCGAGAGTTGACATGCCGCGCGCGCGGTAGATCGTCGTTGTTGGTCGTTGTGTCAGTGACAGTCGCGCGTGCGACCGCATCGTCCAGCGTTCACCGCATCGTCTCGGCGTCATTGTCGCCGGCGTTGTAGTGGTGGTGGTGTCGGTGGTGGTCATCGTCGTCGTCGTCGTCGTCGTGGTGGTCATCGTCGTCGTCGTCGTCGTCGTCGTCGTCGTCGTCATCGTCGTCGTCGTGGTAGTCGTGGTCGTCGTCGTCGGCGCGTCGAGGAATCGGCGCGAGGACGCCGTCGAGTCGGTAAAATGGTCGCGCTCCACCGCGAGCTTTTCTAACCCCCCTGTCGCTATTTATCGCTTCCCCGCGAGAAACGCGGCTTTGTTAGGTTGCTCGAGGGTCCGCGCTGATCCTATGGCACCGGAACGCCGTCACGCGTGTTCCCCGTGGTTGCCCGCGTTGACAATATGACGTGCCGTTGGGGAGTTTACGATTTGGTTAACCTCTGTATTCACGTGCCTAAATTGTTTTATGGAATAAGTAAAACATTATTTTTTAATAAATTTTTATATTTTCTCTTAAAAAACAATTATTAAAATGTATCCTATCATTTTTCAGGATTAGATGTATGTATATGTGTTGAAAATGCAGTGTGACGGAAAACCCTGGGGGGGTGACGGTTAAACCCCGGCATTTTTGAGATTTCAATTTTTGCACCGTTGTCGTTTTTGCTCTATACCGGTTAAACAAAGCGACGTAGATAAAAATTTCCTTAATAAATTGTAGCTAAAGGTTCACTCTTTACAGTGGTATACCACATTTAACTTCAATTATTTTTTCTTGTTAAAAATTGGCACCGAAAAAAAACTGACGGTTAAGCCCGGTCTCCCTACCACAAAATTCAATCATTCATTTGACTGGAAAATGCACGCATCTTAGAAATTGAGCATAATTACAAAAAGAGATTAACCGCAGAAATGATACATATTAAAGAACAAACTAATGGTATAAAATTTAAATAAGGACACGGAACTACTAAACGATGCCTATTTTGATATCTTGAATCGGTTGTCTTAAACGTTCTGTTAATAACAATGATCATGGTTATTGTGCCCTTGCGATGCGGGTATTGTCTCAGTCGTCTGTTATCCTTCGCGACGAACACACGCTTTGTGAGACGATGGAAGGAATTCACCCTAGTTCCTTGTTTCATCGACCGCTTATGTGAGTCCGTTTTTAAGGCTAAACTCGTTTTAATCAAATTTTCGTTTTGGGCCTATGTAAGTTCTACTTTGATATAGTTGCCACTAAGATGGTCTGGCGATAAAGGATCTCACATCTATACGGGTTTCATGGACGCATAAGTGTCATGCAGCGAAGGAAACGACCGATTCTGCGTGTAGATTGACGATTAATTGACAACATACTTCTGACTTCAATATGACTAATTGTCCAATTACTTGGGTGAGACCGGATTAATGTAAATTGTGGCGTTGGATCGAATTGATTCGTTTTGTTCGTAGAATAATGCGATATATTGTAATGCGTTTCTTTATATTTTTTATTGTTCTGAAGAAGGCCAAGTAAGGCACGAAACGTAAACAATTCTGTATACGATTATTGAATGTATTAAATATTTTTTCTAACATCTGGTATTAGCTCGAAATTGGCCGTTTGATATTATTAGCTATTGCTTGTCGAGCGAAACTTTTGTTAATTTTAATATACGCTGGCCTTATAATGCGTGCGAATGTCTTTCCGTTTAGGTTTCATATGTATAATTTTGAATTCATTTTCCAAAATTTGGCAATCGGGCTTCTTATGCATTGAAGGATTGGATAGATCTAAACTACAAAATTATTAAGAACAAGGCCAAGTTGCAATTTCTATTGCTATGTAGAAAAAACATGTCTTTCCATCGCATCTCACACATATGTTTAAGAATAACTTGCGAGTATCACATTAAATCCGTGCGAAGAATCGAAAGGTTGGTGCTTTTTTCAAAACGGATTTTTAAAAATTGAAATTTTTGATTTACATAGATGTTTGGATGACCTTAAGAGGAAGTTGTTGTATAGTTCACGTTTCCTTTATGATTGCTTACCTTTAAATATTTGGCAACCGATTATTTCGCATCACACTAAAGCGTTTGACAACTTTAAATATAAATTAACATCTCTTACATAAAAAGAAACTTGATTGGTTGTTGGAATCCAAGAAAATTAATTTCTATAAAAGAATCAAGCCCATAGAGTTTTCGTGTAAAGGTACGGAACTTGGAGGGGAGGAAATCAATAATATTAAATTTGCACATTCTGATTCTGTTTCTGACATTAATGTCTCTATTAAACCTCTCCAATTTTTGAACACCAAAAATACTAATCCGCTTGATTACACTAACGACAAATGGTTCTTGAATTTTTCTAAACGTTAATATTCCCACCAAAGTTTCATCCTTGTTACAACTCGGAGATAAATTTAGTTTACCGTTCTCTATAATAAGAAAAAAGCCATACACGAGTTCATTAAAGATCTTGAAAGCAACGGTAGTAAATACACAATTGACAACCAAATCAGAATGCGTAATGTGGCGATCCCTCAATTTTCCAAGTTACTACAAAAAAGACCACTCACCACACCGATTGAACGTAGTCTCATTGCGAGGTACAATTCCGCGTGCCAATTTCAAAGAAACAAACCGGATGTTATTTTTACAAAGCCGATAAAGGTAATGTCACGGTAGCATTAGACAAAAATGAATATATTCAAAAATGGAAATGTTACTAAGTGACAAAGATACCTATGAAGTTGTCAAAGAAATCCATCCGCCAAAATGGAAAGGGAACTAAATGCCTTGATTAAAAAGTGGCTACAGAAGGAATATTTCTAAAAACAATATTTTTTCCTACATTCCAGGCAATTCTACACTTCCAAAAGCTTATGGTCTTCCAAAGATTACACAAAAGAACGTTCCTTTAGAATAATAGTCTCTTCTGTTAACACGGCTCTGTATAATCTTGCAGCTTTTCTGCAAGAAATTTTAGCTGATAGTTACCAAAACCTAAGAGCCACGTCAACAACAGTTTTGAATTATGTACTGACCTATCGAAAATAAAAGTGCAGAAGTCGGGAGATTCTGATCTCACTGGACGCGGTATCTTATTTACGAATGTTCCATCTGAGTTGGTCGTGGAGGGTTTAAAAAAGAGATGGAAGTTTATAAAAACAAAAAACAAGGTTATCTCGTGCTGAATTTATTACGGCAGTCAAATTTGTACTGGCTTCCACCTTTTTCACGTTTAACGTGTCACCTATAAAAGCAGACATTTGGATCTCCAATGGGCTCCCCTTTATCCCCGACAGTGGCTGACATTGTTATGGAGGATTTGGAGGAAAGAGTTTGGGGCGCATTGACATCCATCTATCGTTTTACAAGCGCTATGTGGGATATTATTATGAGATTCCTAAGGATAACGTTCAGGATGTTCTGGATCACTTTAACAGTTATCATGATAGACTTAAATTACAATAGAGTACGAAAATAATGGCCGTCTTAGCTTTCTGGACTTGATGTTGATTGTAAGGGGAGACACGATTATAACAGATTGGTTCCACAAACAAACTTTTCTGGTAGGCTATTGTCCTTCCTTTCGAATCATCCTATTCAACCAAATAGGAACAATCTACAGCTAGTGGACAGATCAATCAGGTTATCACATCCCAGCTTTTATAATAAAAATTTAAATTTGTCATCAATGTATTGCTTGGAAATGGATATCCCATCGATCTAATATTCTTGCATATTAATAAAAGACTGAGGAAACTTCAGTCCATAAAGAATAATAATACGGGTAATGATCCGAATGTGCACAGCAAACAAAAAGTTTTATTGTTATGCCGTATTTAAAACATACTTCGGAATCATCGCCTCAGCAGTCGATAAATCTGAAAATTCTGTGGGATACCGCACTCTTAACAATCTTGGTAGCATCATTAAGGTCCATAAGGATAAGAACGCCCATTTTCCAAGAATGACGTAATTTACAAAATCTGTTGTAAAAATTGTGATGCCTCTTACGTCGGTCGACTAAGAGGCAATTACAACCAGATTAAAAGAACATAAAAGCAATATAAGATTAGACGAGTCCAAAATTTGTTGTATCAGAACATACCACAAAATTCAATCATTCATTTGACTGGGAAAATGCACGCATCTTAGAAATTGAGCATAATTACAAAAAGAGATTAACCGCAGAAATGATTATATTAAAGAACAAACTAATGGTATAAATTAAATAAGGACACGGAACTACTAAACGATGCCTATTTTGATATCTTGAATCGGTTGTCTTAAACGTTCTGTTAATAACAATGATCATTGGTATTGTGCCCTTGCGATGCGGGTATTGTCTCAGTCGTCTGTTATCCTTCGCGACGAACACACGCTTTGTGAGACGATGGAAGGAATTCACCCTAGTTCCTTGTTTCATCGACCGCTTATGTGAGTCCGTTTTAAGGCTAAACTCGTTTAATCAAATTTTCGTTTTGGTCCTATGTAAGTTTTAACTTTGATATAGTTGCCACTAAGATGGTCTGGCGACAAAGGATCTCACATCTATACGGGTTTCATGGACGCATAGTGTCATGCAGCGAAGGAAACGACCGATTCTGCGTGTAGATTGACGATTAATTGACAACATACTTCTGACTTCAATATGACTAATGTCCAATTACTTGGGTGAGACCGGATAATGTAAATTGTGGCGTTGGATCGAATTGATTCGTTTTGTTCGTAGAATAATGCGATATATATGTAATGCGTTTTTCTTTATATTTTTTATTGTTCTGAAGAAGGCCAAGTAAGGCACGAAACGTAACAAGTCTGTATACGATTATTGAATGTATTAAATATTTTTTTTTTCTAACATCTGGTATTAGCTCGAAATTGGCCGTTTGATATTATTTAGATTGCTTGTCGAGCGAACTTTTGTTAAAGTCAAACAACGTAGGCGCAGGTTACTACTCAGTTGGGTGACCGGCTGGAGAGCGGATTTTTTCGGGCTCGCGGCTATATACACATGGCATATATGTACCCGCAATATTTATTTAATCATCATTTTTCACCCGGTTATACTAGAATCCTCTCTTAAAAGTAAATTCTTACCAAAATTTAATGAATGTCCTGAAGTTGAAGCCTCCATCTGGTCTTCAGACAGTATTACACACGGTCTTACATACAGGTCTGGAAACTCCTGTGTTTTTAAGTGGTGGGGGGTGTCACGTTAGTGAGGGCACGTAGACCCCAGTATTGCAGCGAACCTATCGGACGGACGGGAAACTGAGCCGACCGTGACCATGTTCAAATGGTGGTAATTGTGTGCGTCAAAATCAAAATCAGTGAAATTGTTAACATAAATGTAAATAATAAAAAATTGTTAACAATTGTTTAAATTGTTAACATAAATTGTAAATACAATGCCAAAAGCGTGCATTGTGCCGAATTGCTGGAAGAAATTTAAGGACAATACAGAAAAATGTTCCGTTTTTAAAGTGCCTCAAAACGAAGAATGCGTAAAAATGGGAATCTGCAATTCAGGCATTGCAGTATTGAAATCGTCGCAACACGTGTGTGAGCGTCATTTTGAGCCGACGTGCATCGTGCGAAAATTAGAGAAGCGTAGTCCAGATGGAAAAATTCTCATTGATGTAAGTGTGAATTATATGAACAGTTTTGTCGATTGCATTTTCGCATTTGCATAGGTAAAAAACTGTGCAACATCGTTCCCGGTAAAAAATTTTTCATATAAAATTATGTAAATTATATAGAATTATATAGAATTATATAAAATTATATATCAATATGTATATATGTATATATCAATATGTATATATGTATATATGCGTCTGTTACTTTCCTGTATGTACTCCTTTCTAATATTCCTTTTTTACATCTTCCCGGGTAAAAAAATTTTAATATAAAATTATGTATATATATGTAATTATATAGAATTATATAGAATTATATAAAATTATATAATATATGGACATATTTGATATATAATTTTATATAATTATATATAATTCTATCAATTAGTAGTAGACCCTCAAAAATTTAACACAGAATATGACAGGGCTATTAGGGTCGAACGCAGATTTTGGTGCGTGATGTCAATCAGTAGATTTATTCATCTAAATACATTAGTCCGAACGTTTCGGCTCCATTCGAGCCATCCTCAGCAATAACAATCATGTGTCACGCGTTCAAACTGCCATATGGTAAGTTTACCGATTAAATTGTCGGAAACATCGACCAAATATTGCAAGAAATATTTTAAAATGGTTTTAGGAATATTTTAAAAAAGTTAAAAAACCTTTTGTGATAACATTTTTAAGAATATTTTGAGAATCTTTTAAAAATATTTATAAAAATGTTCTTCTTTATCACCCAGGAAATATTTCTTAAATATTGAAATATATTTTTGAATATTAATTTAAATCAACATTTATTGTTTTATAATATTTGTTCCAAAATATTTAAAAATATTTTAAATCTATTATTGGTTCTAAAATCTTTTTTTCAAATATTTTTGAAATATTATGAAATATTCTTAATTAAAAGATGCATGATAGCGCATCTTTCCGTGCTAGTTTGGAACGACGCTGCTAGGCGGCGCATAATGGTAAGACTAACTCGTAAGTAAATTTCAGTTGAGGGCTAATATAAGCAGGTCTCTGGCGAAGCAAAATCATGGCATTCACAAGATAGATATGTATATTTTTCAAATATATAAAAAAAAAGATGTACCTATACTTTACAGATATTAAAAAAATCTTTCAAACATGAACACAATTATTATATTGGGTTAAACATATTTATTTTTTGAAGTAATATTTCTAAAAGATTTTACAAATATTATTAAATATATTTATTTGCAATCTTATAAAAATATTTTGAAAATATTTTTCTGACATGATCTGGCGGACATAGAAACATTCAAAAAAATTTTTGTGAATTATTTTAATCTTCCTAAAAAATATTTAAAAAATATTTTAAAAACATTTGTGCTCTATGGGATAGCCATGGCCGTGCTTTTTACGCTCTTGAACACTATTTTGAAACTTTTAATTCTTATCATCCCAGACTTCAGTTCACTATTGAGGTAGGGGGCGATAGGTTGAATTTTTAGATTTGACAATCATTAATAATGAAAACATAATAGAATTTGACTGGTATCACAAACCAACGTTTTCTGGCCGTTACTTAACTTCTTGTCGCAGCCCTATCTCTCAAAAAAGAGGCACGATCATGTGTATGGTTGATAGAGCCTTTTTACTCTCTCATCCAAAATACCATGCTAAGAACATAAGCTCATTATAGATGTTCTTCTGGATAATGACTATCCTGTGGCTTTTTATCTATGATACCATTAACACGCGAAATAAAATCACTACTTTACAAATGTACTCGTAAACAAAATGTACCTCTTCCACGAGTGAAGAGGATCGTCGGAATTGGTTTACTGTCCCATATGTTCCGGGTATTTCTGAAGAGTTTAGAAGGGTTGTGAAGGACATAAATGTCAACCTGTCTTTCTATAGTCTAAACAAACTTCAGAAATTTATCAAAGTACAAAAAGACATTCTCCCAAGTCAATCTAATAAGAATGTGGTTTACAAAATTTCCTGTAAAAATTGTGACGCGTCGTATGTAGGCCAGACGAAGAGGCAATTGAGAACGAGAATCTCAGAAACACCGTAACCACATTCACAGGAACACCACGACTCATCAGTTATTACTGATCACAGAATGAATTTGATCATGAATTGATGGGAGAATGTCAAATTTTAGATAGTGAAAGATATCTCTCTAGAAGATTGGTCTCTGAGATGACTCACATTAAGCTACAAAAAAACGGGATTATTCACAAAATGATACCGAATTTTTACACCACGCATATATAGAGGTCTTAAATAAATTATAAGTTACACCTATGTACTTTTTATTATCTGTAGATATAATAACTGGTGACGCGGCGAGATCCTGCCTTGCGATTGGTTATATTTATTCTATTATTTTTCTCATCGACTCTACACACTATGTATTATCCGCGACACTGTTTAGACTGTTGACACGCTTCTCCTTTGAGAGATTGTCATTTCATCGTTGTTTGGCGTGTCGATGAGACTGTTGAGTCTCCTCGCGAGTTATCTGCTTATACACCGTTTTATTTTCCGCGTTGTTCGGCCCTTTGGTGAGTTGCTGAAGTTTCGGTTTTTATTACTTGACTCTAATATCTAGTCAATTTCAGATATCGATCATTTGGTCGATGTTTCCGACAATTTAATCGGTAAACTTACCATATGGCAGTTTGAACGCGTGACACATGATTGTTATTGCTGAGGATGGCTCGAATGGAGCCGAAACGTTCGGACTAATGTATTTAGATGAATAAATCTACTGATTGACATCACGCACCAAAATCTGCGTTCGACCCTAATAGCCCTGTCATATTCTGTGTTATATAATTCTATATAATTATACATAATTTATATGAAAAATTTTTTACCGGGATTGCACAGCTGTTTGGATTATATATATGGTTTTGACCTGCCTAACACCGCGGTCCGATTCACACTGAGCGCTATTGGCATCATTCTATCTTTATCATTCATTAGGCATAAACAAGGATAGAATAACGCCAATAGCGCTTTGAACATGCATCGGACCGCGGCCTAATTGATTGCTCACCCCTAGGTTCGCCATTTTGCCTCACTATCTGAGTCACTCCCCACCCTACAAGTTTCCAGACCTGTATGTAAGACCGTGGTATTACATCCATCGCAGCAGGGATTGCATCTGGCATTATCGTAGATACATCAAGGTCTGAAAAGATAAACAAATATTAATATATTGTGTAAGCTTAATTAGAAATTAGATTTGAAGTCAGAAAACCATATATATAATAATAATACACACCCTTTACTACTGAAGAAGATGCTGTACACTTTCGCTAGTGATGAGCCTAAATTTTGCGGGGGACTGCATCAGGTTTCAATGTACGTTTTTTTGCCGTTGTATGGTCTAAGTTATACGGTTGCATCCACGAAGTTTCTTTGTATACAGCTGCATCAAAATGAGCAGAACAGATGCGTCCTTCATAATATAGAATAAATTATTTTTATTGCATGAGTAAGTACATGAGTTTCAAATCTATCCTCACAATTAAGCAAGAATTGTATTGATTTCATACATACCGTTTATTAAGCAAGAATGTAATTGATTTTATACATACCGTTTTTTATATTGACATTTTCTTTTCCACAAGCTGCTTCCCATTTTATAACACAGCTTTATTTTTTTTCGGAAATCGAAAAAAAAGAATATTTTTTAATTCTTTCGAGAATCGTTTTTACACGTTTTTATTGAACACGTACTCATGATATTTCACAAAGTCACTTGGTACAACCTTAAATGTTTTGAAACTGCCACTTAAAAATGGCTACATCTGGCATCTGCGCAGAACCGTATGAAATTCGTCACGAGTATGAGGACACCTGTGTTCTTCCACCATGATGTCAGCACTCAAACAAACATTTCAATGTGATAATATTCTGTTTCTGCTGATAATTTTGTAACAATCATTGAAGCATTAAAAAAAGAGATAGTTGAGAAACATAAGAGAATTGAAACCTTTGAAAAGCAGCATGATATTATCAAAAAAAGTACCGAGAAAGTTTATAAATGTATTTTGACACTAAACGCAAGTATGCAGCTTATTACAAACAAGTAAAACGCTTGAAAGAAAATAAAAACAAGATTTTACTATTCTTCGCAAGAAGCTGTATCCAGATCAAATAGAAGCTTTAAGAAGAAAATCAAATAATGGATTGAAGTGCATGGAGCTCAGCTACTATAAAAGATGCTCTTGTCTTTAAAATGAAATGAGGAACACAGGGTTATACCGATTTTGTAAGCACCTTCCTATTTATCCTAGCATTCGAACACTGCAGAAAAAGTTATATCATTAAAATTAACAGTGGTATTCTACTTGAAGTGTTCGACATGCTAAAATCTGAAGTACCTGGCATGGTCACAAAGAAAGAAAATGTGTGATGGTCTTGATGAAATGGCAATAAAACCTGGTGAAGTATTTGATTCATCAATACAAAGAATGATTGGATTCTGCACTTTTCCTACCCACTCAGGAATTGCAACAAAAGTTTTAGTCATTTTACTGGCAGGAATACTCGTCGATGGAAGATCACTGTTGCTTATTATTTTACCGGTACGACAGATTCCGAATGCAAAGCACAAGATGTAAAATGCTACGGGAAATGCACTGAAGAAAATCATCCTCACTTTAATTGAAAAGGCAGACAATATTGGTCTGCGTGTCAACGCAGTGATCAGCGATATGGGCAGTGACAACAAAGCCATGTGGAATGCATTCGGAGTTGGATGTATCAGAGAAAATGTAAAAGCAAGCATTATGCATCCTGTTAGGCCAACGAACAAATTATATTTTATTCCCAATCCAGTACATATCTGTTTAAGAATATTAAAAATATGTTACAAAGTAATAAAACTATTCGTTTATCTGCAGATATCTGTGCCACTGAAAATTTATCTAATTCTTTAGTAGATATTCAAATATTAAAACATTACTTCATCATGAGAGCAACCATGAAATGAAAATAGCTTACAGACTTAAAGATACTAATTATACTGCAAAAATCACTATAACAAAATGAAAGTGTCTACCGCTAGTTCAGTTTTAAACAGAAGAACAGAAACAGCATTAAAAGTTTATGCTGATTATACAAATAATAATTCATTTAAAACTACAGCTTTTTTATCAATCTTGTAAATCGTTGGTTTAACATAATGACAAATAGATCTCGTATCATGGCTCTTAGTAATCTAATATTGAGGCATATAAAAGCCATTGCTCTCTAAAGAAGAACAGCAAGTGTTTCGTTCCATGTTAATAGGAAGAAAGGGACACTGGAAGCAAAAACAATCTGGAGTAATAATGACAACAGAAAGCATTCTTGAGTTGCAAGAATATTTTTTAAATGAAAGGGATACAAATTTTACTAACAGGTCGATTCACACACACAAGATTGCCTCGAAAATTATTTTCTCTTATACGATTTAGGCAACCTATTCCAAATCCTCTTCATGTTAAACAAAACTTGAAAGTTTTACAATCACTCAAGTTTGCTCATACTCGAAAATTACAAGTTATAATAATGATGTGAAAGAAGATAATTTTGAGCAGTCAAGTTGGATTTTTTAAAATCATCAAAGGAAAGGAAATAGCAGCAGCTAGAGAAAAAGCAGAGAAGTGGATGCTTTTATGGAAGGTGCTGCCATTTATGTTCCAGAATTACAAGATAATTACATGAATCTTATTGATATTTGGGAATGGCCTATTATATATGACATCGCTGGAGCAGTTGTAAAGTCTGTCAAAAAAAACAATGAAGTATGTGACACATGTTACAAACGTTCTGTGGCAGGATACAGATTCTCATCCATTTCAATTGTTGTGGATTTTCGAAGCTATGGAGACAGCAGCTTGTGCAGGGTATCAGATTCCTGTTTTTAAAGCCATTATGAAAGCTGAAATTACATTTCAGGAACTGAGAGACGCGTTTGAAAAAGTAGAAAATATTAAGATTATTGATTTTATTGTTGAGAAGCTATTATATGTTGGGAAGGTACCATATTCACAATGCACAATATTACAGCAAAGATTTTGACCAGATTTTTCCGTATGCGATTTAGAATGTTTAATATTCAACGTAAAGAATATCTAGAGAAGGAAAATAAAAGCGCACACATATAGTAAAACAATAGATATGCATATGGTTGTTGACCGTTTTTTAAAGGTAAAGTCATTTCTTTTTAATGTGCCTTAATTCATATCAAAGTAGATGTGTAGATTTTATATCAGAAGTACAAATTTTAACTCTTAATGTGGATTCTACAATTGTGATATATGAAACTAAGAATGTTAAAAATGTTTGTTTATCTAATGTTACGTATAGATACAGGGTGTATCAGAATGTTTGGTACTTTTTTCATATTTAGATAGAGCGAGCCAAACTGAGTCGAAAAGTCATGTACCATTTTGCAATTTTCGCAATAGTTGATGAGTATTATGATTAAAAAATCGCCGTATTGGCCCGGCCCCGCCAAAATCCAAGCGCGCGGCGAGATGCGGCCGCTTCGCGGTCGGAGCGCGGGCAGTTGTTTAAATTCAAGCGGCACGAGCGGAGCGTAACGCCGGGTCCGTCCCGTCCCTGAGCGATGATAGTTTCTCGCCGTTTTAAATAGAAATAAAATTTAACAACAAGAAAAATTTTTTTGTGCGTACTTATG